>NW_016920321.1:3082-6031 GCF_001483705.2 Eufriesea mexicana
GGGGGGGGGGGGGGGCAGAAATTGCAGCCGCGGCGCGTTTGCTTGATAGGGGTTAGGTTTGTCTGGGTCAGGTTTGTTGGGTTTGTTTGGGTTATCTTTGACTTTTGTTTTATACACTGCCTTTCTATGGACATCCGCGCTCTACTCTCCTCTATTATGTTCTGGTTTGTGATTGGGAGGCCAGCAATCGTGGTCTAGGCACGTTAGGTTGAGTCATGTTGCGTTTGGCTTGGTTAGGTGAGGCTAGGTTACGTTTGGTAAGAATAGCTATGACCCCTGTTCTATACTCGGACAATCGACCGATATCTGCGACCTGCATAGCTCCGATATTCTCTGTTTTTCTCTGGAATTGCCAGCACTACTGTTCGTCACACGTTTGGTTGAGTTAGGCAACGCTCTATTAGGCTACGTTAGGCTATGTTTGGTTAGGATGGCTTCGATTTTTGTGTTATACACTGCCATTCGGTGGATTTCTGCCCTCTACTGTGTTCTACTATATCCTGCTTGGCTATGTGGAGGACAGCAGTAATGGTCTCGGCACGTTACGCAGTGTTAGGTTACGTTTGGTTAGATAAGGTTTGGTTAGGTTTGGAGAGGATAACTTTGACTTTTGTGATATGCACTGGTGTTCGGTGGATTTCTGCGCTCTGCTGTGCTCTAGTACGCCCTGCTGGGCGCCGCGGATGCCGGAAATAGTGGTCTCGGCACATTAGTTTGGGTTCGACTGCGTTTGGTTTGGTTACGTTTGGATAGGTTAGGATTGCGTAGCTTCGACATTTGTGCTATAGACTGCTATTCGGTGGGTTTCATCACTCTGCTCTGCTCTGCCATAATCTGCTCGACACTGGGGAAGACAGCAATAGTGGTCGCGGTGTGTTTGGTTAAGTTAAGGGACGTTCCAATATTTTACGCTTGTTTAGGTTAGGATAGGTTACCTTAGACTTTTGTGCTATACACATCTCCTCGGAGGATTTCTGCGCTCCACCTTGATCTACTATACTCTGCTCGAATCTGCAGAGGCCAGGAAGAGTGGTCGCAGCACAGTATTTTGAGCTCTGTTACGTTCGGTTATGTCAAGATTTGTAAGGTTATGAAAGGGTGGCTATAACTTTTGTGCTCTACACTGCCATTCCGTGGATTCCTGCGCTGCAATGTGCTCTAATATGTTCTGCTTGCCTCTAGGGATGCAAGCAAAAGAGGTCTCCGCTCGTTAGGTTAGGATAGGCAACGTTCGGCTGTGCTGCGTTTGGCTATGTTGGGATAGGGTAGCTTCGACTATTGTGTCATGCGCTGCGACTCTTTGGACTTCTGCGCTCCACTCACCACTAATATGTTCCGCTTGGCTCTGAGGAGGCAGCAATAGCGGCCCCGGCACGTCAGTATGTGTCACACTACGTTTGGTTACGTAACGTTCGATCAGGTTGGGATAGGTTAGCTTAGACTTTTGCGCTCTACGCTGCTATAAGGTGGTTTTCTGAGTACTACTGTGCTCAAGTATGTACTGTTTCGCTCTGGGGAGGCCAGCGTTAGTGGTCGCGGCAAGTTAGGCTGAGATAGATTATGTTTCATTAGGTTAGGTTGGGCTCGGTTAGTTTAGGATAGCTCTGACTTATTTGCTCGACCCTATTCTCAATTGACGTGTCTGCTTTACTGTGCTCTAGAGTATTCAGCTTGTATCTGGCGATGCCAGCAAAAGTGGTCGTGGCACGATAAAGTTTGTTAGGCTACGTTTGGTAAGGTCACGATTTGTTAGGTTAAGATAGGGTAGCATGGACTCGTGCGCTATACACTGCTGTTCGGTGGGTTTCAGCGCTCTACTCTATTCTAATATGCTCTGCTTGGGTCTGGGGATGCGAGGAGTCTTGTTCTCTGCACGTTGGTTTGAGCTATGCTATGATTGGTTAGGTTATGTTAGCATGGGTAGGGTATCGATAGCTTTGTCTATCCTCTGCACGACTCTGGAGAGACCAGAAATAGCGGCCGCAGCACGATGGGTTGTGTTAGGTTACGCTTTGATAGGTAAGGTTATGTTTCGTTTGGCTATGATGGCATTGACTTTTGTGTTGTGCACTGCTATTCGATTGATTCCTCCGCTCTACTGTGCTCTAATATGTAATGGATGGCTATGGGTGGACCAACAATAGATCTCTCGGCCCGATAGGCTTAGTTATTCTACGTTCGGCTATGTTCGGTTATTGCCGTTTATGTTAGGTTATCTTTGACTTATGTGCTATACTGTGCTACTTGGCGGCCTTCTTCGCTCTACTGTGCCCTAGTATAAACTGTTTGGTTCTGGGGAGGCCGGCGATATTGGTCTCGGCACGTTAGGTTCAGTTAGGTTGCGATTCATTTTATTACGTTTGTATATATTGGGATACGATAGCTTAGACTTTTTTGACATACGTCGCTATTAGGTGGAATTCAGGGCTCTACAGTGCTCTAATATGCTCTGCCTGGCTCCAGGGCGGCCAGTAATATTACTCCCGGCACCTCAGCTTCAGTTGGGTTACGCGTCGGTGGGTATGGTTAATAAGGCTTCGTTTGGACTTCCTTGACTTTTGTGCTGTGCACTGCTCTTCGGAGGATGTCCGCGCTCTACATAGCTCTACTACGCTCCGCTCGAACTTGGGGAACCGAGCAATAGAGGTCGTGGCACTTTAGGTTGTCTTAGGTATGTACGGTTATGTCTGGTTAGGGCAAGTTTGGTTAGGATGACTTTGACTTTCGTACTGTACACTACCTTTCGGTGGTTCCTGTGATCTGCAGTGCACTAATATATCGTGCTTAATTACGCGAAGCCAGCAGCAGTGGCCGCCGCAAGTTATGTTGGGTTATCCTAAATGCGGTTAGGTTTGGTTAGGTAAGGTTAGGTTGGGGAAGCTCTGACTTTTGCGTTTTACACTGATATTCGGTGGACTTCTGCGCACTCCTGTGCTCTAATATGCTCTG
>NW_016920322.1:0-337 GCF_001483705.2 Eufriesea mexicana
AAGTTTGAGTTAGGCTCGGATAGATTGACTTACGTGGTGTACACTGATATTCGGCGGATTCCTACGCTCTACTGCGCTCTGCTATATTCTGCTTGGCCGTGTGGAGTCCAGCAATAGTGATCGCGTCACGTTATGTATAGTTACGCTATGTTTGGTCAGGTCCTGTTGGTTTCGGTTGGCCTTGTCAGGTAAGGCTTTTCCGATATATGCTGCGATTCTATGGGTTTCTCGGTTCTACTATAAACTAACATGCTCTGCTTGGCTATGCGGCTGCCAGCATTCGCGGTCGCGGCACGTTAGGTTGTGTCTGGTTACGCTTGGTTATATTACGATTGGC
>NW_016920323.1:0-276 GCF_001483705.2 Eufriesea mexicana
ACGCCAATAGTATATTTCAACCATATTTATGCAAAAAACCTCGGCCACCACGATATTAGTCGATAAAGTCAATAAAATTTAATTTGCCTGCCAGATTCTATACCTTTGCTATGGCTATAGCACGCCAATAGAATAATTCGTCCATATTTATGCAAGAAAGTTAGGTGACCTCGACGTTATTCGAAAATATCAATAAAATTGAATTTTCCAGCCAGATTCTAAAGCATCCCAATGACTATAGCACGCCAGTAGAATCTTTCCTCCTTATTTATGCAT
>NW_016920324.1:0-329 GCF_001483705.2 Eufriesea mexicana
CCAGATTCTATAGCATTTCAATGGTTATAGCTTGCCAATATAATCTTTCCTCCTTGTTTATGCCACAAAGTTAGCTCACAGCATTAGTCGAGAATGTCAATAAAATTGATCTTTCCAACAAGATTCTACTGCATTGCAATGGCTATAGCACTCCAGAATGATCTTTCCTCATTACTTAGGGAAGGAAGCTGTCTTACCACGATATTAGCAGAAAATGCAATAAAATTTAATTTTCCGGCAAGATTCTATGCCATTGTAATGCCCATAGCATGCCAACAGAATCTTTCCTCCTGATTTATGGAAGAAAGTTAGCTCACCACCATATTAGT
>NW_016920325.1:0-789 GCF_001483705.2 Eufriesea mexicana
ACCACAGCACAGCCGATCGTAACCGAACTCCACCGAACCGGCTTACACCACTACTGCTGACCTCCGCAGAGCCAAGCAGAATACTCTGCGACACAGTAGATCAGAGACATCCGCGGCGTTTCAGTGTATAGAACAAGTGTCAAAGATATCCTAACCTAACCTGACATAGTCTAACCCAAGCGAACGCTGCCTAACACAGCATAACGTGCCAAAACCTCTGTTACTGTATTTCCCTGAGGCAAGCTGAACACATCAGATCACAGTCGAGCGTCGTAGTCACCGAACATCAGCGTATAGCACAAAAGCCATTACTAGCCCTTTCTAACCTAACCAACAGTAACATAACCAAACGCAGCCTAACAAAGCCTATCGTGCAGCGACCACTATTGCTGGCCTCCCCAGAGCCGAGCAGATCATATTAGAGCATAGTGTAGCGCAGAAACTTACAGAGTAGTAGCATATAGCACAAAAGCGAATGCTATCTTCTATTACCGTAACCAAACGTAACATAACCTAACGTAGCGTATATCAAACGAAAGCGCCGGGACCACTGCTACTGCCCCTCCCAGAGTCGAGCAGAGTATAGTAGAGCAATGTGGAGTGTAGAAACACGACAAGGAGCAGTGTGTAGCACAAAAGACGAGTGCAACCTGACCACAACTTACCTAACTTAACCTAACCAAAAGTGACATAACACGAACTTACGTGCATGAGCAATGTAGAGTATTGAAACACGACAAGGAGCAGTGTGTAGCACAAAAGACGAGGGCAACCTGACCACACCTTACC
>NW_016920326.1:0-511 GCF_001483705.2 Eufriesea mexicana
ATAGCAGGTTATAGATTTTGAATAGACTTCTTCTATGTTAAGAAGATGGCTATAACTACCATTGGATTGAGAAGGTTAGGTGATCTATTCATCAATATATAGCAGGTTATTGATTTTGAATTGACTTATCCTATGGTAAGTGGATGGCTATACCTACCATTGGATTGAGGACGTTATGTGATCTATTCATCAAACTATAGCTGGTTATAGATTTTGAACAGACTTATTCTATTGTAAGTAGATGGCAATACCTACCACTGGATTGAGAACGTTAAGTGATCTATTCATGAAATTATGGCAGGTTATAGATTTTGAATAGACATAGCCTATGGTAAGTAGATGGCTATACCTACCATTGGATTGAGAACGTTCGGTGATCTATTCATCGAGTTATAACAGGTTATGAATTTTTAATAGACAAAGGATATACCTATCATTGCCTTGAGAACGTTAGGTAATCTATTCATCAAATTATAGCAGGTTATAGATTTTGAGTAGATTTACTCTATGG
>NW_016920327.1:0-1526 GCF_001483705.2 Eufriesea mexicana
AGCCACTGCAACGATGAAGAACCTGATCTGAATATTCAATTCTATTGACAGTCACGACTAATACCGTGGTGAGCTTATTTCAATCCATAAATAAGGTGGAATGATTCTATTGGCATGCTATAGCCGTTGCAATGCTATAGAATCTGTCCTGAAAATTCCAATTTATTGGAATTTTCTTCTGATATCGTGGTTAGCTAATTTTCTTGCATAAATAAGGAGGAAGGATTACATTATCATGCTATAGCCATTGCAATGCTATATTATCTGTCCTGAAAATTACATTTTCTGAAATTTTCGTCTGATATCGTGGTTAGCTAATTTTCTCTCATAAATAAGAAGGAAAGGTTACATTGGCATGCTGTAGCCATTGCAACGCGAAAGAACCTGCCTGGAAAATTCAATTTTATTGACATTCTAGCCTAATATCGTGGTGAGCTAATTTTCTTGTGTAAATAAGGAGAAAAGATGCTATTGAAATGCTATAGCCATTGCAATGCGATAGAATCTGACTGGAAAATACAATTTTAATGACATTTTCGACTTATATCGTGGCGAGCTATTTTTCTTGCGTTAATAAGGGGGAAAGATACTATTGACATGCTATAGCCGTTCAAATGCTATAGGATTTGACTGGAAAATTCAATTTTATTGACATTCTCGACTAATATCTTGGTGAGAAAATTTTCTTGTATAAATAAGGAGAAAAGATCCTATTGGCATGCTATAGCCATTGCAATGCGATAGAATCAGGCCGGAGAATTCAATTTCATTGATATTTTTGTCTAATATCGTGGTGAGCTAATTTTGTTCAATAAATAAGGAGGAAAAATTCAATTGGCATGCTATAGCCATTGCAGTGATATAGAATCTGACAGGAAAATTCAGTTTTATTGACATTTTCAACCAATATCGTGGTGCGCCAATTATCTTGCATAAATAAGGAGGAAAGGTTCCATTGGCATACTATAGCCGTTCAAATACTATTGAATTTGAATGGAAAATTCATTTTTATTGACATTTTCGAGTAATGACGAAGTGAGCTAATTTGCTTGCATGAATAATGGGGAAAGATTCTATTGACATGCTATAGCCACTGCAATGCTCTAGAATGTGATCCGAAAATCCAATTTTATTAACATTTTCGCCTAATATTGTGGTGAGCTAATTTTCATGAACAAATAAGGAGGAAAGATTCTATTGGCATGCTATAGCCATTGCAACGCGAAAGAACCTGACTGGATAATTCAATTTTATTGACATTCTCGACTAATATCGTGGTGAGCAAACTTTCTTGTATATATAAGGAGAGAAGATCCTATTGGCATGCTATAGGCATTGCAATGCTATAGAGTCTGAATGTAAAATTCAGTTTTATTGACATTTTCGACTAACATCGTGGCGAGCTAATTTTGTTCAATAACTAAGGAGGAAAGATCCTATTGGCATGCTATAGCCATTGCAAAGCTATAGAATTTGACTGGAAAATACAATTTTATAGACATTTCGACTAATATAGTGGTGAGCTA
>NW_016920328.1:0-1404 GCF_001483705.2 Eufriesea mexicana
TGGATATGTTCGTTTGGCTAGGTTAGGACATGCTGCATTGACTTTTGTGATTTACACTGCTATAAGGTGGATTTCGATGATCCACAGAGCTCTACTACATTCTGCTTGCCTCTCAACAGGCCAGGAGCAACGGTTGCGTAACGTAATATTGAGATATGCTTCGTTTGGTTTGGTTAAGATAAATCAGGTTAGGTTAGGGTATTTACTGCCTTCACGCAATTCACTGGAATGCGGTGGATTACTGCGCTCTACTGTGCTCTAGTCCGTTCAGCTTGCCTCTGTGGAGGCCAGCAATGGTGGTGTCACGAAGTTAGGTTGAATCGTATTACGTTTGCATATTTTGCGCTTGGCTTGGTTAGAATAGGCTACTTCGACTGTGCTACTCACTGCTATTCCGAGGATTCCTGCGCCCCACTGTGCTCTGCTATATTGTCCATGGCCCTGCGGAGACCAGCAGTAGTGGTCGCGTCACGCTAATTTCAGTTAGGCTTCATTTGGCTGGGCTACGTTGCCTTTGGTTTGGTTCAGACAAGTTACTTTTGAGCTATACACTGAAATTCTATGTGCTTCGGCGCTCTACTGTACTCTAATATGCTACGCTCAACGCAGTAGAAGCCGGAAATAGTGGTCGCGGTACGTTAGGTTGAGTTATGTTACGTTCAGTTATGTTTGGATTTGATATATAAGGATGGGATAGCTTTGACTTTTGTGCTATAAACTGCTATTCGGTGGACTTCTGCGCTCCACTGACTGTGCTCTAGTATATTCGGCTTGGCCTTGGGAAGGCGAGCAGTAGCGGTATCGGCACGTTAGGTTTAGTTCTGCTACGTTTGCTTGCGTTACGTTTGATAGGTTAGGGCAGAATAGCTTAGACATTTGTGCCTTACGCTGCTGTTCGGTGGACTTCTTTGGTACACTGTGGACCGTTGCATTCAGCTTGGCTCTGTGGAGGCCAGGAGCAGTAGTCGCTGCACGTTACTTGAGCTGTGGTACATTCTTTTGGGTTTGGTTAGGTTAGGTTAGTTTAGGATATCCTCGACTTTTTTTCTGTACACTGCCGTTCGGTGGATTTCTCGGCTCTACATTGCTCTACTATACTCTGCTCGACTATGGCGAGGCAAGCAATCGTGTGCGTGGCACTTTAGGTTTAGTTATGTGACGATTGGTTAGGTTAGGTTAGGCCACTTTGGGTTAGGATATCTTTGACCTTTGTGCTATACACTGCAATGCGTTGGATTTCTGCGCACTGCTGTGCTGTAGTACAATCTGCGTAGCCCTGGGGTGGCCAGCAATGGTGGTTTCGACAGGTTATGATGTGTCAGCATACGTTTCGCTGTGTTTGGTTACGAAAGCTCGGTTACGGTTTCATTGACTTCTGTGCCATATACTGCTATTCGGAATATT
>NW_016920329.1:0-278 GCF_001483705.2 Eufriesea mexicana
AGAGCACAGTACAGAGCAAAAGTCCACCGAATAGCTGCGTATGGAACAAAAGTCTAGTCCATCAATTCATATCTTGGCCAAACGCAGCATAGGCAAACGTAACCAAGCTCACACTAATCTGCCGATACGACCAGTGTCGGCCGATACAGCGCCAAGCAGTGTATATCTCAAAAGCATAGACTAACCTATGCTAACCCTACCAAACTTAGAATAACCGACCGTAGCATAACAGCAGGGCGCTGAAAACCACCGCACTGCAGTGTAGAGCACAAAAGTCG
>NW_016920330.1:0-446 GCF_001483705.2 Eufriesea mexicana
TAGATGGCTGTACTTGCCATTCGATTTAAGGCGTTAGGCTACCTATTCACCATGCTATAACAGTCTCTTGATTTTGAATAGGCCTATTCTCTGGCAAGTAGATGGCTGTACTTGGCATTGGATTGAAGGCGTTAGGCGATGTATTCACCAAGCTATAACAGATTTTAGATCTTGAGTAAGCCTTTTCTCTGACAAGTAGATGGCTGTACTTGCCATTGGATTGAAGGCGATACGCTACCTATTCACCAAACTATAACAGGCTATAGATTTTGAATAGGCCTATTCTCTGGCAAGTAGACGGCTGTACTTGCCATTGGATTGTAGGCGTTATGCTACCTATTCACCAAGCTATGACAGACTATAGACTTTGAATAGGCCTATTTTCTGGGAAGTAGATGGCTGTACTTGGAATTCGATTGAAGGCGTTAGGCTACCTATGCACCAAG
>NW_016920331.1:0-460 GCF_001483705.2 Eufriesea mexicana
TGCTATAGCCGTTGCAATGCTGCAGAATCTGGCTGGAAAATTCAATTTTATTGACATTTTCGGGCTAATATCGTGGTGAGATATCTTTCTCGCATAAATAAGGAGAAAAGATTCTATTAGCGTGCTATAGGCTTTGTAATGCTATAGAATCTTGCTGGATAGTTCAATATTATTGACATTTTCGACCATTATCCTTGTGAGCTGCCTTTCTTGCCTAAATAAGCAGGGTAGATACTGTTGGCGTGCTATAGACATTGCAATGATGAAGTCTGGGGTTGGAAAATTCAGTTCTATTGAGATTTTCGTCTAATATCGTGGTGAGTTAACTTTCTCGCATATATAAGGCGGATAGATTCTATTGGCGTGCTATAGGCATTGCAATGCAATTGTATCTTCGTGGAAAATTCAATTTTATTGACATTATCCACTAATTTCGTGGTGAGCTAACTTCCTTGCATAG
>NW_016920332.1:0-1240 GCF_001483705.2 Eufriesea mexicana
CCTAAACAAACTTAATCTAACCCAACCTAACGAGCCGTGACACTATCGCTGGGCTACCGAGATACACGCAGATCACAGTATAGCAATATAGAGCGCGAAAATCCACCGAATTGCAGTGTATAGCACAAAAATCGCAGCTATACCCCCCCAACCGAACCAAACGTAATGAGAGCGGCGAAACGCATCTATTCCTAACGTAGCGAGACCACCATTGCAGCCCTCTTCAGAGCCAAGCAGAACGTATTAGAGGAGAGAAGAGCGCTGGTGTCCGTAGATACGCAGTGCGTAGCACAAAGGTCGCAAAGACACAATCCCAAAGTAGTCAAACGTAACACAACGGAACATTGCTTATTTCAACCTAACGCGCCGAGGCCACTGATGCCTGCATCCCCAGAGCCAAGCAGAGCAGACTAGAGCGCAGTAGATCGCAGGAATCCTCCGAATAGCGGTGTATACCATAAAGGTCAAGGTACCCTCTCCTAATCTTACCAAGCGTGGCATAGCCGAACGTTATCCATCATAGCCTCGCATGCTGAGACCACTATTCATGGCCTCCCGAAAACGAAGCGAAACCTACCAGAGGACAGTAGAACGCGGAAATCCGCCGATCAACAGTCTATGACACGAAAGTCAATTCTATCCAAACCTAACCCAAACAAACTTAACGTAGACAAACGTGGCCTATCTGAAACTAACGGACCGAGACCGCTATTGGTGGGCTCCCCAGAGCCGAGAAGAGTATTGTAGCACAACGTAGTCTGTAGAAACAAAAGGAATAGCGGGGTATAGCACAAAAGTCGAAGCTATCATATCCTAATCTATCCAAGCCCAATGTAACCAAACGCTACATTACATAACCTTACGTGCCGAGACCACTATTGCTGGCATCCCGAGAGCAAATCAGAGTATACTAGAGCAGAGTAGAGCACAGAAAGCCACCAAACGGCAGTGTGTAACACAAGAGTCAATGATACCTTAACCTAACCAAACATATAACAACCAAACCTAACGGGACGGCATCTCTATTGCTGGCCTTCCCGCAGGCAAGCAGAAACCATTAGAGCACAGTAGAACGCAAAGATCCGCCGAATATCAATATATAGCACAAAAGTGGAAGCTATACTATCCTGACATAAGCAATCGTTAGAAATCCAAATGAAACATAACGCTACCCATCGTGACGGGAACACTATTGCTACCCTCCCTAATAGCCAGGCCGAGTATATGAGTGGAGACATGA
>NW_016920332.1:1295-2054 GCF_001483705.2 Eufriesea mexicana
CTATCCTAACCAAACATATCATAACCTAGCTAAGCCAAGCATAATATAAAACAACCTGGGTTGCCGGGGTCACTATTGCTGCCCTCCCCCGATGCCAAGCAGAATACACTACAGCACAGTAGAGCCCAGAAATCCACCTTAGAGCAGTGTAGAGCACAAAAGTCAAAGCTACGCTATCCTAACCTTACCGAACGTATACTAACCGAACGCAGCCTTACTCAACCTATCGTGCAAAAACCACTATTGCTGGCCTCCCGAGCGCCAAGCGGAGCATATTAGAACACAGTAAAACGCAGACATCCACAGTATTGCAGTTTATGGCGCAAAAGCCAAATCTATCCTATCCTAACCTACCAAAGAGTCACAAAAACAGACGTAACGTAACCCAGACTGACATGCCACGAACGCAATTGCTGGCCTCACGAGAGCTAATTGGAGTGTAGCAAAGCCATGTAGAATGCTGGAATCGTCCGAATAGCAGTGAATAAGAAAAGAGTCAAATATTTCCTAACCAAGCCTGACCAAACCTATCCTAGCCAAACGAAATACAACTCGGCCGAACGTGCCGATATCGCTATTCCCGGCGTCCACGGAGACGAGCAGAGTGGGATAGCGCACATAAGAGCGCAGAAGTCCATAGAATAGCAGTGCGCAGTACAAAAGTCAAAGCTACGATTTCCTAACCCTCCAACCCCAACATATCCAAGCGCAACCGAATACAGACTAACGTGCCGAGACCAATACTGCAGAACTCCCCAC
>NW_016920333.1:0-453 GCF_001483705.2 Eufriesea mexicana
TCTCACCACGATATTAGTCGAAAATGACAAAAAAATTGAACGTTCCGGTCTGATTCTATAGCAGTGCAATAGCTATAGCAAACCAATAGAATCTTTCCTCCTAATTTACGCCGACAGGTTAGCTCACCACAATACTAGACGAAAATGTAATTAAAATTGAACTTTTCAGCCAGATTCCATTGCAATGCAATGGCTATATCAAACCTATAGAATTTTTCCTTCGCATTTATACAGAAAAGTTTATTCACCACGATATTAGTCGCGAATGTCAATAAAATTGAAATTTTCATTCATATTCTGTTGCAATGCAAAAGCTATCAAAGCCAATAGAATCATTCCCCTTATTTACGTAGAAAGGATTGCTCACCACAATATTAGACGAAAATATCAATGAAATTGAACTTTTCGTTCAGATTGAATTGCAATGCTACGGCTGTAGCAAACCAGTAGAAT
>NW_016920333.1:9176-13251 GCF_001483705.2 Eufriesea mexicana
TCTTTCCTCATTATTTACGCAGAAAAGTTTGCTCACCACGATATTAGCCGAAAATGTCAATAAAATTGAACTCTGCAGTCAGATTCTATTGTAACACGTTCGCTATACCAAACCAACAGAATCTTTCCGCCTTATTTACGCAGAATGGTTTGCTCACCACAATATTAGACGAAAATGTCAATAGAATTGAACTTTTCAGAAGGACTCTATTGCATTGCAATGGCTACAACAACCCAATATATTGTTTACCGCTTGTATATGCAGAAATCGTTGCTCACAACAATATTACTCGGAGATTTCATTAAAATATAGCTTTTCAGGCAGATTCGATTGCATTGCAATGGCTATAGCAACCCAATAGAATCTTTCCCCCTTATATACGCAGGATGGTTTGCTCACTACAATATTAGACGAAAATATCAATAAAATTGAACTTTTCTTTCAGATTCTATTGCAATGCAACGGTTATATCAAACCAATAGGATCTTTCGTCCGTATTTATGCAGAAAATATTGCACCCCTCGATATTAGTCGAAAATGTCAATAAAATTGAATTCTTCAGTCAGATTCTATTGCAATGCATTGGCTATACCAAGCCAATATAATTTTACCACGTTATTTACGCAGAAAAGCCTTCTCAGCGCAATATTTGTCGAAAACGTCAATGGAATTGAAATTTTCAATCAGATTCTATTGCAATGCAATGACTATAACATCCCAATAGAATCTTTCTCCATATTCATGCAGAACAACTTGCTCACCACGATATTAGTCGAAAATGACAAGAAAATTGATCCTTTCAGGATGACTCTATTGCATTGCAATGGCTATCACAAACCAATATGTGGTTTACGACTTGTATATGCAGAAAAGCTTGATCGCAACGATATTACTCGGAGATTTCATTAAAATAGAGTTATTCGTGCAGATTCGATTGCAATGAAGTGGCTATAGCAAAGCAATAGAATCTTTCCTCACTATATACGCAGAAAAGCTTTCTCACCTCGTTATTAGCGGAAATGTCAATAGAATTGAACTTTGCTGTCAGATTCTATTGCAATGCTATGGCTATAACAAGCCAATAAGATCCTCACTTCTAGTTTATGCGGAAACCCATGCTCACCACGACATTAGTCGAAAAAGTCAATAAAATTGAACTTTTCCGTCAGATTCTATTGCAATGCAATGGCTATATCAAACCTATAGAACCTTTCCTTCGCATTTATACAGAAAAGCTTTTTCACCACGATATTAGTCGAAAATGACAAAAAAATTGAACGTTCCAGTCTGATTCTATAGCAATGCAATAGCTATAGCAATCCAATAGAATCTTTCCTCCTTATTTATGCCGACAGGATAGTTCACCACAATACTAGCCGAAAATGTAAATAAAATAGAACTTTTCGGCCAGATTCTATTGCTATGCAATGGCTATATCAAACCTGTAGAATCTTTCCTTCGCTTTTATAGAGAAAGTTAGCTCACCACGATATTAGTCGCGAATGTCAATAAAATTGAAATTTTCACTCATATCCTGTTGACATTGCAATGGCTATCACAAACCAATATGTGGTTTACGACTTCTATATGCAGAAAAGCTTGATCGCAACGATATTACTCGGAGATTTCATTAAAATAGAGTTATTCGTGCAGATTCGATTGCAATGAAGTGGCTATAGCAAAGCAATAGAATCTTTCCTCACTATATACGCAGAAAAGCTTTCTCACCTCGTTATTAGCGGAAATGTCAATAGAATTGAACTTTGCTGTCAGATTCTATTGCAATGCTATGGCTATAACAAGCCAATAAGATCCTCACTTCTAGTTTATGCACAAAATATTACACACCACGATATTAGTCGAAAATGTCAATAAAATTGAATTCTTCAGTCAGATTCTATTGCAATGCATGGGCTATATCAAACCAGTAGAATCTTTCCTTCGCATTTATACAGAAAAGGTTGCTCACCACGATATTAGTCGCGAATGTCAATAAAATTGAAATTTTCATTCATATTCTGTTCCAATGCAGAAGCTATCAAAGCCAATAGAATCATTCCCCCTTATATACGTAGAAAGGATTGCTCACCACAATATTAGACGAAAATATCAATGAAATTGAACTTTTCGTTCAGATTGCATTGCAATGCTTCGGCTGTAGCAACCCAGTAGAATCTTTCCCCCTTATTAACGCAGGATGGTGTGCTCACTACAATATTAGACGAAAATGTCAATAAAATTGAACTTTTCAGTCAGATTCTATTGCAATGCAACGGCTATATCAAACCAATATGTGGTTTACGGCTTGTATATGCAGAAAAGCTTGCTCGGATCGGTATTACTCGGAGATTTCCTTAAAATAGAGCTATTCCGTCAGATTCTATTGCAATGCAATGACTACAGCAAACCAATAAAATCTTCCCTCCTTATTCATACAGAAAAACTTCCTCACCACGATATTAGTCGAAAATGAGAATAAAATTGAACTTTTCAGACTGACCCTATTGCATTGCCATGGCTATAACAAACCATTAGGATCTTTCCTCATTTATACAGAAAATCTTGCTCACCATGATATTACTCGATAATGTCAAAAGAATTGAACTTTTCAGTCAGATTCTTTTGCAATGCAGTAGCTATGGCAAGCCAATAGAACCTTTCCTTCGCATTTATACAGAAAAGCTTTCTCACCGCGATGTTAGTCGAAAATGTCCATAAAATTGATGTTTTCATTCATATTCTGTTGCAATGCAATAGCTATCAAAGCCAATAGAACCATTCCACCTTATTTCCGTAGAAAGGCTTGCTCACCACAATATTTGACGAAAATGTCAATAAAATTGACTTTTCATTCAGATCCTATTGCAATGCAGTGCCTATAGCAAACCAATAAAATCTTCCCTCCTCAGTCATACAGAAAAACATGCTCACCACGATATTAGTCGAAAATGTCAACAAAATTGAATTTTTCAGACAGACTCTATTGCATTGCCATGGCTATAATAAACCAATAGGATCTTTTCTCCTTATTTATACAGAAAATGTTGCTCACCACGATATTACTCGATAATGTCAATAGAATTGAACATTTCAGTCAGATTCTGTTGCAATGCAATAGCTATAGAAAGCCAATAGACTTTTTCCTCCTCATTTATGCAGAATAGTTTCTCACCACGATATTAGCCGAAAATGTCAATAGAATTGAACTTTGCAGTCAGATTCTATTGTAATGCGTTCGCTATACCAAACCAACAGTATCTTTCATCCTTATTTAGGCATACATGATAGCTCACCACAATATTAGTCGAAAATGTTAATAAAAATGAACTTTTCAGCCAGATTCTATTGCAATGCAATGGCTATAACAAACGAATAAGATCTTTCTTTCTTGTTTATGCGGAAAACCATGCTCGCCTCGACATTAGTCGAAAAAGTGAGTAAAATTCAACTTTTCCGTCAGATTCTATTGCAATGCAATGGCTATATCAAACCTATAGAACCTTTCCTTCGCATTTATACAGAAAAGCTTTCTCACCGCGACATTAGTCGAAAATGTCAATAAAATTGAAAGTTCCAGTCTTATTCTGTAGCAATGCAATAGCTATAGCAATCCAGTAGAATCTATCCTTCGCATTTATACAGAAAAGTGTGCTCACCACGATATTAGTCGCGAATGTCAATAAAATTGAACTTTTCATTCAGATTCTATTGCAATACAATGGCTATAGCAAACCAATAAAATCTTCCCTCCTTATTCATAGAGAAAAACCTCCTCACCACGGTATTAGTCGAAAATGAGAATAGAATTGAACTTTTCAGACAGGCACTATTGCTTTGCCATGGCTATAATGAATCAATAGGACCTTTCCTCCTTATTTATACAGAAAATCTTGCTCACCACGATATTACTCGAAAATGTCAATAGAATTGAACATTTCAGTCAGATTCTGTTGCAATGCAATAGCTATAGCAAGCCAATAGAATCCTTCCTTCGCATTTATACAGAAAAGTTTGCTCACCACGATATTAGCCGAAAATGTCAATAGAATTGAACTCAGCAGTCAGATTCTATTGT
>NW_016920334.1:0-894 GCF_001483705.2 Eufriesea mexicana
AGTAGATGGCTGTACATGCCATTGGATTGAAGGCGTTCGGCGATCTATTCACCATGCTATAACGGGTTATAGATTTTGTATAGTCCTATTCTCTGGCAAGTAGATGGCTGTACTTGCCATTGGATTGAAGGCGTTAGGCTATCTATACACCAATCTATAACAGGTAATAGATTTTGAGTAGACCAATTCTCTGGCAATTAGGCAATTTATTCTCTGCCAAGTAGACGGCTGTACTTGCCGTTGGATTGAAGGCGTTAGGCGATCTATTCACCATGCTATAACGGATTATAGATTTTGTATAGTCCTATTCTCTGGCAAGTAGATGGCTGTACTTGCCATTGGATTGAAGGCGTTAGGCTATCTATACACCAATCTATAACAGGTAATAGATTTTGAGTAGACCAATTCTCTGGCAACTTATTCTCTGCCAAGTAGACGGCTGTACTTGCCGTTGGATTGAAGGCGTTAGGCGATCTATTCACCATACTATAACGGGTTATAGATTTTGTATAGTCCTATTCTCTGGCAAGTAGATGGCCGTACTTGCCATTGGATTGAAGGCGTTAGGCTATCTATTCACCAAGTTATAGCAGGTTAGAGATTTTGAAAGGGCCTATTGTCTGGCAAGTAGATGGCACTACTTGCCATTGGATTGAAGGCGTTAGGAGATCTATTCACCAAGCTATAACACGTTATATATTTTGAATAGACCTATTCTCTGGCAAGCAGATGGCTGTACTTGCCATCGGTTCGAAGGCGTTGGGCGACCTACTCTCCATTCTATAACAGGTTATAGAATTTGAATTGACATATTCTCTGGAAAGTAGATCTCTGTACTTGCCACTGGATTGAAGGCGTTAGGCGATCTATTCACCAAGCTATAACAGGTTATAT
>NW_016920335.1:0-496 GCF_001483705.2 Eufriesea mexicana
GTATAGCATAAAAGTCGAAGCCATCCCGACCAAACGTAACCAAACCTAACCAAACCAAACGTAACCTAACACAACCAAACGTGCAGCGACCACTGCTGCTGGCCGGCCCAGAGACAAGCAGATGCTAGTACAGCAGCGCAGAGGGCAGATATCGACCGAATACCATTGTACACCACAAAAGTCAAAGCTAGCCTAGCCAAACATAACATAGCGTACCCAAACCAAACATAACCGGACTCCTGTCCGGTGTGTGTAGGAAAGCTATCCTGTCCTAACGAGGCCAAACGTAACGTAACCGAACATAACCTAACACAATATAACTTGTCGAGACTGCTATTGCTGGCCTCCCCGTAGCCAAGCAGAATACACTAGAGCACAGTGGAGTGCAGAAATCCACCGAATATAATTGCATAACGAAGGTGTAAAAGCCACACTATCCTAACATATCCTACCATATTCAAACCAAACGTTAACGCATAACACAAAAAATGCCACT
>NW_016920336.1:0-548 GCF_001483705.2 Eufriesea mexicana
TTTGTGATATACACTGCAATACGGTGGATTTCTGTGATCTGCTGTGCTCTATTATGTTCTGCTGGCTATGGGTTAGCCAGCAATATTCGTCTGGGCAAGCTAGGATGAGTTATGTTGCGTATGGTTATGATACGTGCGGTTACGTTAGGGCACGGTAGCTTTGACTTTTATGCTATACACCGCCGTTCGGTGGATTTCTATGCTGTGAATTGCTATAATATACTCTGCCTGGCACTGAGGAGGCAAGCAACTATTCTCGCCGCAAGTTAGGTTGAGTCATGTTACGCTTGATTAGGATAGGTTAGTCAGAGTTAGGTTAGAATATCTAATTAGAATATCTACGACTTTTTTCCTTTTCGTTGACATTCTGTGGACTTCTGCGCTCTATCCACCTCCAATATGTTCCGCCTCGCAATGGACATGTCAGCAATAGTGGACGCGTCACGTTAGGTGTAGTTAGTCCACGCTTGGATATGTCTGGATGAGTTTGGTTATGATAGGAACTCTATGACTTTCGTACCGAACAATGCTATTGGAAGGCTTCCTGC
>NW_016920337.1:0-571 GCF_001483705.2 Eufriesea mexicana
CGTAACTTAACTGAACACATTGCGCCACGGCCACTGTTGCTATCCTCCCAGAGTCGGGCAGATAACAGTAGGTCACAGATGAGCGCAGGCATCCACAGAATAGCCGTGTGAACCGCGAAAGTCAAAGATACCCACACATAACCCGAAACTGCGTAAGGCAATGGAACGTAGCCTAACTCAGACGAACGAGGAGAGACCACCATTACTGGCTACGCATGGACGAGAAGAGCATAGTAGAGCAATGTAGAGAGCAGAAATTCACCGAACAGTGGTGTACAGCACAAATGATATAGCTACCCTATCCTAACCAAACCAAACGTAGCCTAACACATGGTTACGTGCCGAGACTAATATTGCTGACAATCCCAGGGACAAGCAGAGGATAATAGTGTATCGTAAAATGTATCGTAAAGCGCGGAAGCAGACCGAATGTCAGTGTAGAGCACAAAAGTTAAAGCCATCCTCCGCTAACCTAACGAAACGTTACATAAGCAAACGTAACTTAACACAAGATATCGTGCCGCGACCACTGTTTCTGGGCTCCCCAAATTCGAGCAGAGTACAGTAGAGC
>NW_016920338.1:0-1264 GCF_001483705.2 Eufriesea mexicana
TTATGAAGGCTGAGCTCAGTACTGTGTTGTCGTTTGTTAATATCTCGAGCTATAATGCATAAGTCCTTCGTCATTCTAGAATCTAGGCCAGCATTAAACAGATTAATCCAACGGCTACATTGCTCTGTTCGTTGATTTTCTGTGTACTGTACTGGAAATTTTTAATGTCTCTAACTATAACCGTACCATAAATTGACTATTCCAGAATTACTTTGGAACTTACATCACCAGTGAACAAAGTTGTGCAACTGCTACGGTAATGCGGTGTTCGATATATTAATTACTGTATGATCAGCTGTTTAAACATAGTGGTGTAATGGATTTGTTTTCCCTCATTCTAGAATTGCTATAGGAATTGAAACTCCAACCATTGAGCGTATCAATCCTGCGGAAGCAGAGCTCTGCTGGTATGTGTACTATGTACCGTATTTCCAATTGCGAATATATTTGGCAATACCGCACTACCCAAAGACTGTTCTTGTGTGGCTGTGGAACTTAAATCTTAAGTGAACAAAATAATTCATCGCCTGCATTGCAGCAATAATGACTGTACCATGTACGGTGTTGCCAATTGCAAATAAGTCGTGGGACAATTCATCCGCATATTTCATTCTAGTAATGCTGTAGTATATAAATCATCAGTGAAGAGATTATTCCAACTGGAACTGTGCTCTGCAGCTATTTGCAGTAAATTCCGTATTACCAATTGTATATATCACTAGCCATAACCGTTGTATACAATCACTACTCAAGTATTTCTTTGGAACTTTAGTCTTCAAAGAACGAATTATTACTACTGCCAGAGTACTGTGGTGATGGCTGCACTCAATACTGTGGTGTCAATTGTTAATACCTCGTGGACAATGGATCCGTCATTTGTCATTCTACAATTTCTATGAAGTCTATATCACCATTGAGCAGATTATTCCAAATCCGATTGTGCTCTGCTGGTGGATGTACTAAGCATCGTACTGTCAATTGTATATATTTCTAGCCATAACCGTACTATGCGTTCATTATTCTAGAATTGCTTTGGAATATACATCACCAGTTAACAAAGTGTTCCCACTGGTACAGTACTGTGATGATGCCTGATCTCAGTACCGTTATTGCAATTGTAATATTCTCGTGCTATGACGGATCTGCCCTTTGTCATTCTAGAATTGACAGAGAATCTAAATCATCATTGAACAGATTTTCACAACGGCTACAGTGGCTGCTGATGGATGTAGTGTACGCTGTCCTGTGAATTTCAAATGTCTCT
>NW_016920339.1:0-1609 GCF_001483705.2 Eufriesea mexicana
CACGATATTAGTCGAAAATGTCAATAAAATTGAATTTTCCTTCCATACTCTACAGCATTGCAATGCCTACAGCACGCAAACAGTATCTTTCCTCCTTATTTATGCAAGCAAGTTAACTCACCACGATATTAGTCGAAAATGTCATGAAAATTGAATTTGCCATATAGATTCTATAGCGATGCAATAGCAACACGCCAATTGAATCTTTCCTCCTTATTTATACAATAAAGTTGGCTCACCACGATATTAGTCAAGAATGTCAATAGAATTGAATTTTCCCGGAAGATTCTATAGCTTTGCAATGCCTATAGCACGAGAATGGAATCTTTCCGCCTTATTTATGCAAGAAAGTTAGCTCAACATGATATTAGTCGAAAATTTAAATAAAATTGTATTTTCCAGCCAGATTCGACAGGACTGCAATGGCTATAGCACATCAATAGAATCTATCCTCCTTATTTATGCGAGAAAGCTAAATCACAGTGATATTAGCCGGAAATGTCAATAAAATTTAATTTTCGACCACATTCGATATCATTGCAGAGGCTATAGTACGCCAAAATTCTCTTTCCCCCTTATTTATGCAAGGAAGTTAGTTCACCACGATATTAGTCGCAAATGTCAATAAAATTTTATTTTCCATGAGGATTCTATAGCATGCAATGCCTATAGCACGCCAATAGAATCGTTCCTCATTAGCTATGCAAGGAAATTAACTCACCACGATATTATTCGAAAATGTCAATAAAATTGAATTTGCCAGCCAGATTCTATAGCATTGCGATGGCTATAGCACGCCAAAAAGATCTCTCCTCTTTACCTATGCAAGGAAGTTAGTTCACAACGATATTAGTGGATAATGTCAATGAAATTGAATTTCCCTTCCAGATTCTATAGCTTTACAATGACTAGAGCACGCCAACAGTATGTTTCCTCCTTACTTACGCAAGGAAGTTAGCTCACCGCGATATTAGTCGAAAATGTCAACAAAATTGCATTTTCCAGCCTCATTCTATACCATTGCAATGGCAATAGCACTCAAAAAGCATCTTCCCTCCTTACTTACGCAAGGAAGTTAGATCACCACGATATTAGTCGAAAATGTCAACAACATTGTATTTTCCAGCCACATTCTATATCATTGCAATGGCTATAGAACTCAAAAGCATCTTTCCTCCATACTTATGCAAGGAGGTTAGCTCACCACGATATTAGTCGAAAATGTCAATAAAATTGAGTTTTCCTTCCAGAGTCTACAGCATTGCAACGCCTATAGCACGCCAACAGAATCTTTCCTCCTTATTCATGCAAGCAAGTTAACTCACCACGATATTAGTCGAAAATGACATCCAAATTGAACTTCCCAGCCATGTTCTATAGCATTACGACAGCTATAGCACGCCAATTGAATCTTTCCTCCTTATTTATGCAATAAAGTTAGTTCACCACGATACTAGTCGAGAATGTCAATAAAATTGAGTTTTCCAGGAAGATTCTATAGCATTGCAAATTCTACAGCTCGCCAATAGAATCTTTCCTCCTTGTTTATGCATGAAAGTTAGCTCACCACGATATTAGTCGAAAATGTCAACAAAATTGAACTTTCCAG
>NW_016920340.1:0-1031 GCF_001483705.2 Eufriesea mexicana
CCATTGCAATGCTATAGAATGTTGCTGAAAAGCACAATTTTATTGATATTTTCGGCTAATAATATGTTGAGCTATCTTTCTTGCGTAAATAAGAAGAAAATATTCTGTTGGCGTGCTATAGAATTTGCGTTGATATAGAATGTGTTTGGAAAATTCAAATTTATTGACATTCTCGACGAACATCTTGGTGAGCTAACTTTCTTGCATATGTAAGGAGGAAAGATTCAATTCGCGTGCTATAACAGTACCTTTGTCATAGAATCTGCCGAGAAAGTTCAATTTTATTGACAGTTTCGTCTAATATCGTGGAGAGCTATCTTTTTTGCATAAATAAGGAGGAATAATTCTATTGGCGTGCTATAGCCATTGCAATGATATATAATGTGGTTGGAAAATTCAAATTCATTGATATTTTCGACTGGTACCGTGGTGAGCTATCTTCCTTGCATAGGTAAGCAGGAAAGATACTTTTGGCGAGCTATATCTATTGCACTGCTGTAGAATCTGGCTGGTAAATTCAATTTTACTGACATTTTCGACTAATATCGTGGTGGGTTAACTTTCTTGCATAAATAAGGAGGAAAGATTCTATTGGCGAGCTATATCCATTGCAGTCCTGTAGAATCTGGCTGGAGAATACAATTTTATTGACATTTTCGACTAACATCGTGGGGAGCTAACTTTCATGCATAAATAAGGGGGAAAGATAATGTTGGCGTGCTATATCCATTGCAATGCCATAGAATCTGGCTGGAAAGTTCTATTTTGTTTACATTTTCGACTAATATCGTGGCGAGCTAACTTTCTTGCATAAAGAAGGAGGTAACATCCTTTTGGCGTGCTGTAGCCATTGCAATGCTTTAGAATGTGCCTGAAGAGCTCAATTTTATTGACATTTACGACTAATATCGCGGTGAGCAAACTTTCTTGCATAAATAAGGAGAAAAGATTCTGTTGTGGTGCTGTAGACATTGTAATGCAACAGAATCTTGCTGGAAAATTCAATTTTACTGACATTTTCGACTAATATC
>NW_016920340.1:1232-2174 GCF_001483705.2 Eufriesea mexicana
TAGAATCTGGCTGGAAAGTACAATTTTGTTTACATTTTCGACTAATATCGTGGCGAGAAAACTTTCTTGCAAGAAGAAGGAGGAAACATCCTTTTAGCGAGCTGTAGCCATTGCAATGCTTTTGAATGTGCCTGAAGAGGTCAATTTTATTGACATTTACGACTAATATCGCGGTGAGCAAACTTTCTTGCATAAATAAGGAGAGAAGATTCTGTTGGGGTGCTATAGACATTGTAATGCAACAGAATCTTGCTGGAAAATTCAATTTTACTGACATTTTCGACTAATATCGTTGTGAGCTAACTTCCTTGCATAGCTAAAGAGGAAAGATACTTATGGCGTGCTATAGCCACCGCAATGCTTTAGAATCTTTCTGGAAAATTCAATTTTGTTGACATTTTCGCCTAATATCGTGGCGAGCTAACTTTCTTGCCTAAAGAAGGAGGAAAGATCCATTTGGCAAGCTGTAGCCATTGCAATGATTTAGAATGTGGCTGAAAAATTTAATTTTACTGACATTTTCGAGTAATATCGTAGTTAGCTGCCTTTCTTGCATAAATAAGGAGAAAAGATTCTGTTGAGGTGCAATAGACATTGCAGTGCAACAGAATCTAGCCGGAAAATTCAATTTTACTGACATTTTCGACTAATATCCTTGTGAGCTAACTTTCTTGCATAGGTAAGGAGGAAAGATCCCTTTGCCGTGCTATAGCCATCGCAATGCTGTAAAATCTGGCTGGAAAATACAATTTTATTGACATTTTCGACTAAAATCGTGGTGAGCTAACTTTATTGCATAAATAAGGATGAAGGATTCAATTGGCGTGCTAAAGCCGTCACAATCTTATTGAATCTGGCTGGAAAGTACAATTTCGTTTACATTTTCGACTAATATCGTGGCGAGCTAACTTTCTTGCATAAAGAAGGAGGTAACATCCTTTT
>NW_016920341.1:0-918 GCF_001483705.2 Eufriesea mexicana
GTTAGGATAGGCTACATTGACTTTTGTGCTGTACATTGCTATTCGTTGGGTTTCTGCATTCTATTATGCTCGTATGAGTTCTGCTTTGATCTGGGGAGGCCAGGAATATCTGTTTCGTCACGTTATGTTGAGTTACAGTACGTTTGGACAGGTCAGGATAGACAGGTCAGGATTAGTCAGGTAAGCTTAGGGTGTCTTCCCCTTTTTTGCTTTGCACTGCATTGCGGAGGATTTCTGCGCTCTACTGTACTGTAATACTTTCTGCTTGGCACCATCGTGGAAAGAAATAGCGGTCTCGGCACGTTAGGGTGGGCTTCAACACGTCCGGTTGTGCTACGTTTGGAAACGTTCGGACAGGGTAGTATAGACGTTTGTGTCATACACTGCTATTTCGTGGATTTCTGCCGTCCACTTTGCCCTAATATGTTCTGTTTGGCTCTGTGGTGGCCAGAGACAATTTTCTCGGCACGTCAGTCTAAGTAAAGGTGCGTCTCGTTAGGTTAGGTTGGGATGATCTGGATAGGATTTCCCTTTTTGTGCTATACACTGCTGTTCGTTAGTTTTATCCGCACTACATTGCTCTACCACTTTCTGCTCCACTTTGGGTAGGAGGGGAATAGTGGTCGTCGCACTTTACTTTGAGTTAGGTTATGTTGGGTTATGTGAGGTTAGGTAAGGTTCGGCAAGTGTGTCTTTGACTTTCGTGCTATAGATTGCTATTCGGTGAATTTCTGGGCTTTACGATGTTCTAACATTTTCTGCTTGCCGCCGGCGAGGCCAGCAATAGTGATCTCCGCGCCTTAGGGTGGAATAGTCTACGTTTGCTTGTGAAACGTCTGGTTATGTCCAGTAGTTGTGCCCCCCGCACGCTAAGTTTTGTCATGCTACGTTTCGTTAGTTTAGGTTTTGATGGCTTTG
>NW_016920342.1:0-1412 GCF_001483705.2 Eufriesea mexicana
AGCTCAGACCTACGTGCCCAGACCACTACAGCTAGACTCCGCATAGCCATGCTGAATATACTAGAGCTCTGTAGAGCGCAGGAATCCAGCGTATGGCAGTGTATAGCACAAAAGTCGAAGCAATCCTCACCTACCCAAGCCAAACGTGATATGAACAAGCGTAGCCTAAATCAAACTAACGTGCCGGGAACACTACTACTGGCATCCCCAGTGTCGAGCAGTGCATAGTAAAGCAGTATAAGGAGCAGAAATACGCCGAATAGCAGTGTATAGCACAAATGTCGTAGCAACCATATCCCATCCTGTCCAAGCTTCGTATAACCAAACGCAACGTAACTTAATCTAACGACACGGGACCAATATTGCTGGATTCCACAAAGCCAAGTAGATTGTACTACAGCACAGCAGAGCGCAGAAATCAACCGATTAGCTTTGTGTAGCACAAAAGCCAAAGCCATACTAACCAAACCAACCGTTGCCCAGCTGAAGCATAACTGCCACGACTGCTACTCCTGTCCGCCCCAGAGTCAAGCAGATGCTAGTAGAGCAATGCTGTGCACAGATAACGATCGAGCAGGAGTGTATAGGACAAAAGTCAAAGCTACACTAACCAAAAATTTCTGAACCTAGTCAAGCCACGCGTAACATAGCTCAAACTTGCGTGCCGAGGCCACTATTGCGGGTCTCTCTAGAGACAAACAGAATATACTAGTGGAGAGCAGCACGCAGGAAGTTGCCAAATTGCACTGTATTGCACAAGATTCGGAGACATCCTAAAACCAAACTAACCTAACCAACCCTAACCAAACGTAGACTGTCTGAACCTAAAGCGCCGCAACAACTATTGCTGGCATTCCCGGAGTCGAGCAGAGCACAGGAGGGCACAGTAGAGAGCGGAAATCCACCGGACAGCGGTCTGTAGGACAAAAGTCAGCTCCTACCTCTCCTAACATATCCAAACGTAATATAAACAAACGTAGAGTAGCTCAACCTAACGTGCAGATGCCAACGTTGCTGGCCTCCCTACAGACAAGCCCAAAATACTACTGCTCAGTAGGGCGCAGAAATCTGCCGAATAGCAGTTCATAGCACAAAAGTCAGAGTTATCCTAACCTAACATCTGCAAACATAACCTAACTAAACGCAGCCTAATCCAAACCAACATGCCGAGACAACCATTACTGTTCTCTCCAGAACCGAGCAGAGTATATCAAAGTAATGTAGAGTGCCGAAATCGGCCGAAAGGCAGTGTACACCGCGAAAGTCAGTGCTAGCCGAACCTAGCCCGAAATTACGTAACCCAAACAAACGTGCCTACACCGCCATTGCTGAACTCCCCAGAGCAAAGCAGAACACATTAGAGCACAGCATATCGCAGAAATCCACCAAATAGCAGCGTACAGATGCAAAAG
>NW_016920342.1:3229-5378 GCF_001483705.2 Eufriesea mexicana
AGTTTGGACAAGGGAGCTTTAACTTTTGTGTTCTACACCGCCTCTCGGTTGATTTCTGCGCTCCACTGTGCCCTAGTGTGTCCTTCTTTGCTTTGGGGAGGGCAGCAATCGAGGTCTCGGCACCTTATGTTGAGTCAGGCTATGTTTGGCTATGTTCTGTTGCTTAGGGTTAGGGGCGGTTAGCTCATACTTTTCGGATATATACCGCATTTCTATGGATTTCTGCGTTCTTAACTCCACTAATATGTTCAGCTTGACTCTGGGGAGGCCAGCAATGGTGGCCGTGAAACTTAGGTTGGGTTAGGCTAGGTTTGCTCATGTCACGATTGGTTAGGTTAGGAGGTGACAGCTTTGTCTTTAGAGCTGTAGTGTGCTACTAGGAGGATTTCTGCGTCATACAGTGCCCCAATATTTTTAGTTTGGCTCTGGCAAGGCCAGAAATAGAGGTCTAGGCACGATATGACGTGTCAGGTTACGTTCGGTTAGGCTGGGATCGGTTAAGTTTGGTAATGATATCTTTAACTACAGCGCTGTGCACCGCTTTCGGTGGATCTCAGCGCTCTACTGTGCTCTACTGTGTCCTTCTTGGCTCTGGGTTGGGGGGGGGGGCAGCAATAGCTGTCTGTGCACGTTAGGCTGAGGTAGGTTACGTTTAGTTATGTTAAGATTGGTGTAGTTTGGAGAGGATAACTATTACTCTGGCGCTATAGTCTGCTATTAGGTGAATTCCTGCGCCCTACATTGTTCTAATATCTTCAGCTTGGCTCTGGTAAGGTCAGCAATAGAGGACTAGGCTCGTTATTATGGGCCAGGTTACGTTGGGCTTAGTTGCGCCGGGCTGTGTTTGACCAGGATAGCTTTAACTATTGTGCTGTACACAGTTATTCGGTGGATTTCTGTGATCTACTGAGCCTTAGTATGCTCTGCTTGGATCTGAGGTGGGCAGCTACGGCGGTCCCGGCACGATAAGTATGGTCAGGCTATGTTTGCCTATGTTCTGTTGATTTGGGTTAGGCTTGGGGAGCTTTTACATTCCAGATATACACTGCGATGCTATGGCTTTCTGCGTTCCTCTCTCCACTAACGTGTTCCGCTCGACTCTGGGGAGGCCAGCAATACTGTTTGCGCCACGTTAGGTTGAATAGGGTTACGTTTGGGTATGTTACGGTTGCTAATATCTGGAGGAGATGGCTTTGACTTCAGTGCTGTAGTCTCTTACTAGGTGGATTTCTGTTCCCTACAGTACCTTGGTATTTTCAGCTTGGCCCTGAAAGGCCAGCAATACCCCGGGAGCTATTCCCAGAGCCAAGCTGAAAGCATTAGAGCACTAGAGGGCGCAGAAATCCACCTTATGGGAGACAACAACCCTAAAGTCGTGGCAGTCCTCTCCTAACATAACCAACCCTAATACAACCAAACGCATCCCAACACTAGATAACGTTCCGCGACCGCTATTGCTGGCCACAGCATAGCAAAGCAGAACACATTGCCGGAGTGTAGAACGCAGATATCCTTAGAGTCGCTGTATAAATCTGAGGAGACAAAACTACACAAGCCTAACTCAAGCGAACGGAACATATCCAAACATGGCACAACACAAACTAACGTGCCGAGTCCGCAATTGCTGCCTTCCCGAGAGTCAACCAGGACATACTAGAGCACAGTAGAGAGCAGAAATCTACGGAACAGCAGTGTGCAGCACAAGAGTTAAAGCTATCCTAGCCAAACTTAGCCAGCTATACGGAACAGCAGAGTGCAGCACAAGAGTTAAAGCTATCCTAGCCAAACTTAGCCAGCTCAACCTTGCCGAGCGGAACCTGACACAGCATTGTGTGCCGAGAACACAGTCGGTGGTATTCCTTGGTCCACGCCGAAAGCATTAGAGTACTGCAGGTCGCAGAAATCCACCTAGCAGCAGACTATACCACTAAGGTCAAAGCTACATCTCCCAGCCCAACCGATCGTAACATAGCCAAACGTAAACTAACACAACCTACCCAGCAGTGAACACAATTGCTGCCCCCCCCCAGTGCCAAGCGGGTCAGGCCAGACCACGGCAGAGCGCAGAAGTCCACCTAATATCCGTATACAGTACAGAAGTTGAAGCTATCCCGGCCAAACATAGCCTAACACATCCTAACCGAACTCA
>NW_016920343.1:0-379 GCF_001483705.2 Eufriesea mexicana
GTCAATAAAAATGAATCTTTCATTCAGATTCTATAGCATTGCCATTGCTATAGCTTGCCAATACAGTCTTTCCTCCTTATTTATGCAACAAAATTAGCTCACCACGATATTAGTGGAAAATGTCAAAAAAAATGAATTTTAAATTCAGATTCCATTTCATTGCAATGGCTACAGCATGCCAATAGAATGTTTCCTCCTTATTTATGCAACGAAATTAACTCACCACGATATTAGTCGAAAATGTCAATAAAATTGACTTTTCCAGTCAGATTCCATAGCGTTGCAATGGCTACAGCTTGCCAATAGAATCTTTCCTCCGTATATATGCAACGAAATTACCTCACCACGATATTAGTCGAAAATGTCCGTACAACAGAAT
>NW_016920344.1:0-574 GCF_001483705.2 Eufriesea mexicana
GCGCAGTTATCGACCGGAAAGCAGTCTACAGCACACAGATAAAGCTACACTGACTAAATCTCTCCCAACCTAGCAAAGCCGTGCGTGACCTAACTCAAACTTGCTTGCCGAGACCATCATTGCTAGCCTCCCCAGAGCCAAGCAGAACATACCAGAGCACAGTAGAGCGCAGAAATTCAACGTATAGTAGTGTATAGCAAAAAAAGTCAAAGCTATCCAAACATAACCCATATTTACGTAGCCTTGCCAAACGTGGCCAGAATAAAACTAACGTGCTGAAACCACTATTACTGTCCTCCCAATAGCCAAGCAGAATATACTAGTGCACAGTAGAGCGCGGAAAGCCACCAAATAGTAGTGCATAGCACAAAGGTGAAAGATACCCTGACCTAACCGCACATAACCCAACCTAACCTAACGTAGAATAACCAAACCGAACGTGCCCCGACCAATATTACTGGACTCGCCAGAGTCTAGAAAACTATAGTAGAGCAATAGAGCGCGTAAGAATCCATCGAATAACAATGTGTGACACGAAAGCCAAAGCTACCCTGTCCTAACATATACTAACGCA
>NW_016920344.1:621-2639 GCF_001483705.2 Eufriesea mexicana
TCTCCTCAGGGTAGAACAGTGTATAGTAAAGCTATCAAGAGCGCATGAATCCACCGAATAGCAGTGTGTAGCACAAAAGTCAAAGTAAACCTATACTGACCTAACCAAACCTAAAACAAGCAAACGTAGCCTAACACAACATAACGCGCCGCGGCCGCAATTTCTGGCCTACCCGGAGCTAAGCAGATAACACTAGACCAAAGTGGAGCGCAGAAATCCACCGCACAGCAGTATAAAGCGCGAAAGTCAAAGCAAGCCTGGAATAACATAACCAATCATAGCATAACATAACAGAAGGTAACCTAACTCAATCTAATGTGCCTAGAACTCTGTTGCTGACCCCACCAGGCCAAAGCAGAACATATTAAAGGTCAGTAGAGCTCAGGAATCCTCCGAATAGCAGTGCACACCACAAAAGGTAGAGCCATCATTTCCCAAAATAACAAACCGTAACATAGCCAAATGTAAAATGGCTCAAAACAACGTGCCACGGACACTACTGCTGGGCTCCCCAGAATCAAGCAGAGTACAGTAGAGCAACGTAGAGCGTAGAAACTGTCCGCATGGCGGTGTATAGGACAAAAGTCACTGGTATCATGACCTAACCCAAACAAACCTAGCCTAACGAAACGTAACCTAACGCAACCTGACGCGCCGAGACCAATACTTCTGGCATCCCCATAGCGAAGCAGAATATGCTAGAGCACAGTAGGGCGCAGAAATTCCTCGTATTGCAGTGTATAGCACAAAAGACCAAGCTATCCTCTCCTAATCTAACCAAGCGTAACATATCCAAACGTTATCCATCTCAACCTATCGTGCCGAGACAACTATTGCTGGCCTCCCCAGAGACAAGCAGAACATATTAGAGGAGAGTAGGGCACAGAAAACCATATAATCGCTGTGTACAGCGGAAAGGTCAAAGGCACCCTAACCTAACCCATACAAACCTAACCAAACCGAACGTAACATAACACATACTAACGCACCGTGGCCAGTATTTCAAGCATTCCCTTATCAAAGCAGGGAACGTTAGATTACAGTAGTGCGCAGAAACCCCCGGAATTGCAGTGTATAGCACAAAAGTGAAAGGTATCATAACCCAACCTGCCATAACCTGTCCAAACCGAACGTAGCCTAAATCAACATAACGTACCGGCACTACTATTGCAGGCCTTCCCAGAGCCAAGCAGATCGTATTAGAGCAGTGTAGAGCACAGAAATCCACCGAGCAGCAGTGGATAGCACAAAAGTCAAAGCTACCTCCTCCTAACATAGCCAGCCATAGTATGAACATGCGTAACCTAACACAGCCTAACGTGCCGCGACCATGATTGCTGGCACCCGCAGAGTCAAGCGGAACATATTAGTTTATAGAAGAACGCAGAAATCCATAGAATCGCAGCGTATATCGGGAAAGCCTAAGCTACCAAAGCCTAACCCAAACCAACACGACCTAACCAAACGTAGCCTAACTTAAACAAACATGACGATAGTGCTATTACTGGACTCCTTGGAGTCGCGCAGAGTATTCTAGAGCAATGTACAGCGCAGTAATCCACCGAATTGCGGCGCAATGCACAAAAGTTAAAGATCATCTACCCAAACTTGGCCCAACCTATCCTAGCTAAACCAAACCTAACTGAACATAACATGCCGCAGCCACCATTTCTAGACTGCTCAGAGCAAAGCAGAGCATATCAAGGCATAGAGAAGCACCGAAAGGCAGTATGCATCACAAGAGTCAAAGGTACCCACTCCTAACCTAACCGATCGTAACAGCACCATGCGTAACCAACTTCAAACTAACCTACCGCCACCACACTCTGCTGGCCCTCCCTGAGCCGGGCAGAACATATTAGAGGAGAGTAGCGTGCAGAAATCCATAGGATAGCAGTGTACAGCCGAAAAGTCAAAGATACACAATCCTAACACAAACTAACGTAACCTAACCAGTCGTAGCAAAACACAACGTAACGTTCCGCGAACACTATTGCTAGCATCCTCAGGGTCAAGCA
>NW_016920345.1:0-241 GCF_001483705.2 Eufriesea mexicana
GGAAATTTCAATTTCATTCACATATACGACTATTGTGGTAGTGAGCTATCTTCCTTGCGTAAATACGGAGGAAAAATTCCATTGGCGTGTTATAGCCACTTCAGTGCTACAGAATCTGGCTGGAAAATATAATTATAATGACAAGTTCGAATAATATCGGGGTGATCTAACTTTCTTGCACAAACATGGAGGAAAGATTCTATTGGCGTGCTATAGCCATTGCAATGATATATAATCTGGG
>NW_016920346.1:0-223 GCF_001483705.2 Eufriesea mexicana
TTCTGTGCCCTACTGTGCTCTAGAATGTCCTGCTTGGCTTTGGGGATGGCAACAAAAGCTTTCCCTGCGCTTAAGCTTCAGATAGTCTATGTTTGGCTATGTTCTGTTGGTCTGGATTAGGCTTAGATACCTTCGACTATTCTGGTATACACTGCTCCTGTATGGATGTCTGCGTTCTACTATCCACTAATGTATTCTCCTTGGTTCTGAGGAAGCCTGCAAT
>NW_016920347.1:0-266 GCF_001483705.2 Eufriesea mexicana
TTGGATTGAAGGCGTTAGGCGATCTATTCACCATGCTATAACAGGTTATAGATTTTGGATAGATCTATTCTCGGGCAAGTAGATGCCTGTACTTGCCATTGGATTGAAGGCGTTAGGCGATCTATTCACCATGCTATAACAGGTTATAGATTTTCAATAGGCCTATCATCTGTAAAGTAGATGACTGTACTTGCCATTGGATTGAAGGCGTTAGGCGATCTATTCACCAAGCGATAACAGGTTATAGATTTCGAATAGACCAATTC
>NW_016920347.1:321-668 GCF_001483705.2 Eufriesea mexicana
TATGGCAGCTTATAGGTTTTGAATAGACTTATTCTCTGGCAAGTAGATGGCTGTACTTGCCATTGGATTGAAGGCGTTAAGCGATCTATTCACCATCCTATAACAGGATATAGATTTCGAATAGACCTATTCTCTGGCAAGTAGATGGCTGTAATTGCCATGGGATAGAAGGCGTTAAGCGATCTATTCACAAAGCTATAACAGCCTACAGATTTTCAGTAGACCTATTCTCTGGCAAGTAGATGACTGTATTTGCCAATGGATTGAAGGCGTTAGGCGACCAGTTCACCAAGCTATAACAGAATATAGATTTTGAATAGATCTATTCTCTGGCAAGTAGATGGCTG
>NW_016920348.1:0-1102 GCF_001483705.2 Eufriesea mexicana
AAGCAGAAATCCACCAAACAGCTGTGTATAGCACAAAAGTCAAAGCAAACCTGTTCTGATACATACAATCCTATCATAACCAAACCTAACGTACATAATACTAGCGACCCGCAAGCACTATAGTTGGCCTCCCCAAACAATCCTATCATAACCAAACCTAACGTACATAATACTAGCGAACCGCGAGCACTATAGTTGGCCTCCCCAGAGTCGAGCAGAACATATTGCAGGGCAGTAGAATGCAGAAATCCGTAGAATCGCGGTGTACAGAACAAAAGTTGTAGTTATCCAAACCCATACCTAGCTAATATAACCCAATCAAACGTAGCCTAGATCAACCTAACGTGCCGGGACCACTACTGCTGGCCTCACCTGAGCCCAGCAGAAAGTAGTAGAGAACAGGAGGGCGCCGAAATAGGCCGAACAAGAGTATATAGCAGGAAAGTCGAAGATAGCATGACCGAGCTTAGCCTAACGTAACTTACCCGAACATTACATGACTAAGCCTAATGTGCCGAGACCACTATTGCTGGTCTCCCAAGAGCCAAGCAGAAATTATTAGGGCACAGCAGAGCGCATAAATCAGCCACTCTGTAGTGTACAGCACAAAAGTAGAAGATATCCTACCCCAACGAAGCCAATCGCAAAATAACCAAACGTAACCTAACCCAAAATAACTCCCCGCGACCACTGCTCCTGGAATTCCCAGAGCCAAGCAGAATTTAGTAGAGGCCAGTACGTCAGAGAGATCCACCGAATAAGAGGGTATAGCACGAAAGACTGATCTATCCTATCCAAGCTCATACCACCATTACCCAACCAAGCGTAATATAACCAAACGCAACATAACTCAGTCTGTCGGACCGAGAGCACTACTGCTATCCTCCACATAGCCAAACAGAATGTACTAGACCACAGTAGAGCACAAAAACCCGCCGAATTGCAGTGAATAGCACAAATGCCAAAGCCATTCAGACAAAACTTTCCCTAACTTAAACACACCGAGCGCAACCTATCACAGCATAAACTGCCGAGACCGCTGTTCCTGGCACTCCCAGTGCGAACATGAGCATACTAGAGCTCTGATGAGCGCTGAGCTCCA
>NW_016920349.1:0-601 GCF_001483705.2 Eufriesea mexicana
AGCCGTTTGTTTACTCTGTTCACTAACGGTAAATATTTTGTAGCTATTCCGGAACGCAAAAAGGAAAACCCTTAACGCTCTAGAAGTTAACATTTGACAACACAGTAATGAGTAGAGCAATCTTCGCAGCACTACAGACATTGCATCAACCTGTACTAATATGCTCTAGGTTGTATTACTATTCTAGAATGATCACTGGATAGATCAATTATCGCTAAGGGTATTGACAATCGAAAACACATCACTGTATGTAGCAGTCTAAGCAGTACTACATCAATTAGATTAGCATGTTCGCTGATCACATGACTCTTGCAGCAATTGTACGGCGGAGCAGACAAATACGGCGGCCGCAGCAATATGCTGATGGCTGTACTCTGTACTGATATGTCAATAGGAAACATATCGAGATATGACGGTTCTGTCCTTTATCTTTCTAGTATTGCCATATTATATAAATCATCATTGAACAGATCAGTGCAACAGCTGCTGTGCTATGTTGATGGGCCTACTGCGAGTAGTAATGTCTATTGTGAATGTTTCTAGCCATACCCGTACTGTACATTGACTACCCTAAACTTGCCTTGGAATTTATGTCATCGCT
>NW_016920350.1:0-555 GCF_001483705.2 Eufriesea mexicana
GAACCAAAGCTATCCTGTCAAAACTTGTCCAATCGTAATATTATCAAACGTTGCCTAACAAAATATTTCGTGCCATGACCACTATTGCTGGCATCCCTGGAGTCGAACGGAGTATAGCCGAACACAGCAGAGCGCAGAAAGCGACCAAATGGTAGTGCGCAGCACAAAAGTCAAACACACCCTGACCTAACCAGACCAAACCAAAGCTAGCCACACGTAGACTAATCAAACCAATCGTGCCGCGACCACTATTCCTGCCTTCCCCAGATACAATCAGAATATGATAGAGCACAGCAGAGCACAGAAGTTCATAGAATATTCGTGTTGAGCACACATATCAAAGCTGACCTAACCAAACTCAACCAAACCTAACCTAACCCAGCGTAACCGACCCCAAGCTATCGGGCCGCGACCAGTAATGCTGCCCTCCACAGTGCATAGAGCATAGTAATACATTGAACAGAGTAAAACACATAAATCTATAGAACCGCTGTGTATAGCTGAAGAGTCGAAGCTATCCAAACCAAACCAGAGCAAGCGTAACAGATCCAAGCG
>NW_016920351.1:0-433 GCF_001483705.2 Eufriesea mexicana
AATACTATAGAATCTGGCTGGAAAATTCTATTTTATTGACATTTTCGTCTAAGAGCACGGTGAGCAAACTGTCTTGCATAAATAAGGAGGAAGGATTCCATTGGCGTGCTACAGCCATTGCAATGTCTTAGAATCTGGCTGGAAAATTCAATTTTATTGTCATTTTCGACTAATATCGTGGTGAGGTAAGTTTCTTGCATGAATAAGCAGGACAGATTCTATTGGCGTGCTACAGCCAATGCAATGCTATAGAATCTGGCTGGAATATTCAATTTCATTGATATTTTCCACGAATAACGTGGTGAGCTGACTTTCGTGCATAAATAAGGAGGAAAAAAACTATCGACGTGCTGTAGCCATTGCATTGCTGCAGGACCAGGCTGGAAAATTCAGATTTATTGACATTTTCGACTAATATTGGGGTGCGGTATCT
>NW_016920352.1:0-998 GCF_001483705.2 Eufriesea mexicana
TGTAGAGCGCAGAAATCCACCAGATGTCTGTGTATATCACTAAAATCAATGAGGATTTCCACGACATTTGCGATATGAACAGCAATGCTGTTGATTTCTGAGCTCTACCGTGCCCAGGTGTATTCTGCTTGGCACTGCGGAGGCCGGCAGTAGTAGTTTCGGCACGTTAGTTTGAGTTAGGCTACGTTTGTTTATGGTACGTTTGGATAGGTTGGGAAAGGGTAGCTTTGACTTTTGCGTTATGCAATGCTATTCGGTGGATTTCTGCGCTCTACCGTGCTCTAATATGCTCTTCTGGGCTCTGGCGACGCCGGCAATAGTGTTCGTTGCAGGATAGGCAGAGTTATTTTCCGCTTGGTTAGTTTTGTTTGGGAAAGGTTTGGTTAGGATATCTTTGACTTTTGTGCTTAAAATGCTCTTCGTTTGATTTCTGCGCTCTGCAGTGCCCTAATATGATCTGCTTGTCTCTGAGGAGGCCAGAAATAGACGTTTCGGCTCGATAGAAATATACGTTTCGGCTCGTTAGTCTTATTCATATTACGGTTTGTTATGATAGGTTTGGTTAAGTATAGTTAGGGTTGCTTTGACTTTTGTGTTTTGCACTGCTGTTCGATTGGCTTCTGCGCTCTACTGCGTTCTGATATGTTCAGCTAGTCGCTGGGAGTGCCAGCAACAGTGGTCTCAACGTGTTATTTTGAGTTCGGCTACGTTTGGTTAGGTTAGGATAGGTCATATTAGGATAGGATATCTTTGATTTGTGTGCCTTACACTGGAATGCGGCGGATCTCGGCATACTAGTAAGCTCTCGTATATTCTCCTTCGCCCTTAGGGAGGTTAGAAACATTGGTTTAGGCACGTTGGTTTGAGTTAGGTAAGCACAAGCTTGGGTATGTTATGCCTTGTTCGGTTAGATTAGGATGGATTTGACCTTTGCACTCTACACGGCTGTTCGGTGGATTTCTTCGATCTAGTGTCCTCTGGCAGGCTCCGCTTCGCTG
>NW_016920353.1:0-796 GCF_001483705.2 Eufriesea mexicana
TTCGATGGATGTATGGATGGGTGGTTGTATGGATGGATGGATTTATGGATGGATGTACGTATGAACGGATTGAGGTATGGATGGTCGGATGTACGGATGAATTGATGTACGGAAGAATGGATGTATGGATGGACTATGGTATGGATGTATGTGTGGATGAATGTATGTATTTAAGAATGATTGGATGTATGCATGTATGGATATATAAATGTCTGGATGTATGGACGTATGGATGTACGAATTTATGGATGTACGGTTGTATGTATGTATGTATTTGTGGATGGATGTATTGATGTATGTATGTATGGACGGATGGATGGGTGGATTGGCGGATGGATGTACGGATGGATAGTTGTATGGATCAATGGACGTATGGATGGGTGGATGTATGGATGGATGAATGTATCGAAGGTTGGACTTCTGGACGGATGGATGTGCGGATGGACGGATTTATGGATGCACGAATGTATGGATGTATGTATGTATATATGTAAGTATGTATGGATGGATGGATGTATGAGTGGATGGATGTATGGATGGATGCATGCATGGATGTGTGTATGGACGTTTGAATGGATGTATTCTTGGATGTATGTATGGATGTATGTAAGTAAGTATCTATGGATGTATGTATGGAAGAATGTATTGGTGTATGTAAGGATGTATGTATTGATGTCTCTATGGATGCATGGATGGATGGTTGGATGGGTGGACAGATGTATGGATGAACGGATGTATGGACAGATTGAGGAATGGATGCATGGATGTATGTATGGATGGTTGTATGGATGTATGA
>NW_016920354.1:0-1092 GCF_001483705.2 Eufriesea mexicana
AACATGCTCCGCTTGGCTCTAGGGCGGGCAGCAATGGTGGTCGCGAAACGCACGATTGAGTTAAGTGACGTTTGGTTATGTTACGGTTGATTTCGTTAGGAGGGGCTGGCTTTGACCCTTGTGCTCTACACTGCATTTCGGCGGATTACTGCCATCTACGTTTCTCTACTATATTCTACTCGACTCTGGGGTGTCGGGCAATATAGGTCCCAGCACGTTAGTTTGATTTATGCTACGTTTGGTTATATTACGCATGGGTAGGGCGGGAGAGAATACCATTGCGTTTTGTGATATATACTGCTATTCGGTGGATTTCTTCACTATAATGTGCCCTATTATGATCGACTTTGCTCTGGGGAAGGCTTTAATGGTGGTCTCGGGATATTATGTCAGTTAGGGTACGTTTAGTTACGTTATGTTAGCGCTTGTTTGGATTGGTTTGCTTAGCCTATTCTGCTACACACTGCGACTCCATGGATTCCTGCAATCTACCCTCCTCTATAACGCTCTGTTTGACTCTGTGGAGCGCAGCAATACGTGACGCCGCACGTTAGGTTGTGTTAGATTACGCATAGTTAGGATAGGTTGCGTTGGGTTAGGTCCGGATAGCTATGACTTGTGTGCACAATACGGATATTCCGTGGGCTTCTGTGCTCTACTGTGCTCTATCATATTTCGCTGGTGTCTGGGGACGCCAGCAACAGTGGTCGCCGCACGTTACTTTGAGTAATGCTACGTTTGATTGTGCTACGTTTGGTTAGCTTATGTAAGGATAGTTCTGACTTTTGCCCTATACGCTGCAATTCGGCTGACATCTGCACTCTACTGTGATCTAATATATTCTGCTTGGCTCTGGAAGTGTTAGAAAAAGTGGTATCTGCACGATATGCTGAGTTAGGATAGGTTCGGTTAGGATAGGTTACGTCAGGTTAGGTAAGGGTATCTTTGACCTTTGCGGTTTACACTGCAAGGCGGCGGATTTCAGCGCCCTACTTTACTCTATTATATTTTGGCTGTCTCTGTGAAAGACAGCAATAGTGGTCTAGGCACGTTATGTTGGGATAGGTTACGTTTGGCTGTGTTGCGCTTGGT
>NW_016920355.1:0-5662 GCF_001483705.2 Eufriesea mexicana
AAGCTACACTAACCAAATCTGTCCGAACTAAGCCCAGCCACACCTAACTTAACGCAATCTTGCGTGACGCAACCACCATTTCCGGAATCCCCAGGTTCTAGCAGATTGGAGTAGAGCAAAGTGGTGGGCAGGAATCCGCTGAATAACTGTTTACAGCACGAAAGTCGAGGATACCCTGACCAAACCTAACCCAACCATACCTAACCGAACGTAACCTAGCAGTACCCAACGTGCCATAACACTATTCGCGCGGATCCCGAGCCAAGCAGAACATACTAGTGTACAGTAGCGGTACCCACCGAATAGTGGCGCACATCACGACCGTTAAATCTACCCTGACCAAACATACGCTGACCCAATCTGGCCGTACGTAACCCGACACAATATGACGTGCCGAGACCACCATTGCTGGCCTTCCCAGAGCCAAGCTGAACATGTTATAGCACTGCAGCGTTCTGGAATCCACCTAATGGCAAACTATAGCGCTTTTGCCAAAGCTACCTTCTCCTTGCCTAACCAATATTAATATATGCGAACGTAACATATCTCTACCTAACGAGCCCTGACCACTACTGCTAGCATCCCCAGAGCCAGGCAGAACATAATACAGCAGAGTGGAGTTCAAAAACCCACTGAATAGCATTACATAACACAAAGGTCAATGCCATCCTTGGCAAACGTAACCTAACCAAACGCAAACAAGCCTAACTCAACCGAACGCGCTGCGGCCACCACTTCCGGCATTCCGAGATCAAAGCAGGGAATATTAGATCGCTGGAGAGAGCAGAAATCCACCGAATAGCAGTGTATAGATCAAAACTCTGAGCTGTCCTAACCAAACGAAACGCAACTTAACCTATCGTGCGGGGTCCACTATTGCTGGCAACCACAGAGCCATACAGAACGTGTTAGAGGAGAGCAGGGCGCAGAAATGCATAATATCTCAGTGTACAGCCGGATAGTCGGAGATATCCGGACCTAACACAAACCAGCGTAACCTAACCTAACGAAGACGAACTCACCATAACGTTCTGCGAGCACTATTGCTGGCTTCCCGCTCTTCGAGCGGAGTACAGTAGGTCAGTGTAGGTCGTAAAAATACACCAAATAGCAGTGTACTGCAAAAAAGTCAATGCTATCCTATCTCAACATAACAAAACGTAACCAAACCAAACGTAACGTAACTCGTCCTAACGTGGTGAGACCAGTATTACCAGCCTCTCTAGTGTCGGGCAGAGTAGAGTAGAGCAATGTATAGCGCAGGAATCCACCGAAGTGCGGTGTGTAACACAAAAGCCAAAACCACCCTATCCTAACATAGCCAAACGTAACATAACCTATCGCAACATAGCACACCCAAACGGGCCGAGAGTAAAACTGCTGGCATCCACATAGCCAAGCGGGATATACTGGAGCCCAGTGCAGCGCAGAAATCCATCGGATTGCGGTACATTGCACAAATGGCAATGCCATCATAAGCAAGCTTATCCTAACCTTACCTAACCAAACGTAACCAAATTCAAACAAACGTGCCACGGCCTCAATGGCTGGTCTCCCCAGAGGAAAGAGGAGGCCAGTAGAGCAATGCAGAGCGCAGATATCGACCGAAAAGCAGTGTATAGCACAAAAACAAAGCTGTCCTCTCCAAATCTATCTTAACCCAGCCATGCCACACGTAACCCAACTCAACGTAGCGTGCCAAGACCACTATTGCTGGCCTCGGCAGGGCCAAGCAGAACACATCAGAGCACAGTAGAGCGCAGAAATCTGTCGCACCGCAGTTCATTGCACAAAAGGCAAAGGTACCCTACCCTAACCTTGCCAAACTCATTATAACCTAACGTAGCATAACTCAACCTAACGTGACAAATATTGCTGGCCACCCCATCTCAAAGCAGTGCACATTAGTGGAGAGTGGAGCGCAGAATTCCATAGGATATCGGTGCATGGCACAAAAGTCAAAGACTTCCGAAACGAACCCAAAGGAACCTTACCTAACCAAACGTAACTTAACCCAGCCGAACGCGCCGCTGCAGCAACTACTGGCCTCCCGAGAGCAAAGAGGAGAATATTTGATCACTGTAGAGAGTAGAAATAAACCAAATAGCAGCGTATTGCGTGAAAGTAGAATCTATCCCGAACATACATAACCAAACCTAGCATAACCAAGCGTAACAAGACTCAAACCAAAGTGCCGCGGCTACAATTTCTGGCGCCCCAGAGACAAGCAAAGCGTGATGGCGCACAGTGGAGCGCTGCAGTCCAGAGAATAGCAGTGTGTAGCACAAAAGTCGAAGATATCCCAACCTAAGCAGACATAACCTAACCTAACCAAACGCAATCGAACCCAACCTAACGTGCCGACAGCACTACTGCTGGGCTCCACGTAGACAAGCAGAATATACGAGTGCACTGTAGAGCGCATAAGTCCACCGAATGGAAGTGTATAGCACAAACGTCAAAGTCACCCTAACCAAACTTTTCCTACCCTAACCAAACCGAACGTAACCAAACTCAGCCATACGTGCAACGACCACTATTGCTGGCCTCCCGACAGCCAAGCAGAGGCCAGTGGAACAATGCAGAGCGCAGAAATCGCCCGAATAGCAGTGTACAGCACAAAAGAAAGCTATCCTAGCCAAACCTAACCTAACCCAACCAAGCAAAACTTAACCAAGCTCAACGTGACGTGCCGGGGCCACTATTGTTGGCCTCTCCAGATCCGAGCAAAGTATGCGAAGAAATCCACCGAATAGCGGTCTATACCACAAAAGTTAACCCTATCCTGTCCTAACCTAGCCAAACCTAATATAAACAAACGTAACCTAACCTTACATAACATGCCGAGACCAGAGTTGCTTGCCTCCCCAGAGACAAGCAGAATATATTGGAGCACAGAAGAGCGCGGGAAGCGACCAAGTAGCAGTCTATAGCGCAAAAGTCAAAGAAACCCTGAACCAACCTGACCTAAACTAACCTAACCAAACCTAGACTAACAAAACCTAACGTGCAGAGTCCAAAATTGCTGGCCTCCCCATGCAAAGCAGAGCACATTACGATAGATTAGAGCCCAGAAAGTCATAGAACCGCTGTGCGTAGCATAATAGTCGAAGCTACCCTATCCAAACATAACCATACGTAACATAACCGAACGTAGCTTAACTCAACCTGACGTACCGTGATTACTATTGCTAGCCTCACCAGGGCCAACCACAATACACTAGAGCGCAGTAGAGCGCAGTTATCCACCGCAATGCAGTGTAGAACACAAAAGTGTGAGACATCCCAGAACAACCTGTACTAACCTAACTGAACCGAACGTAGCACAACTAAACATGAGGAGCCGAGATTATTTTTTCTGACCACCCTAGAGCCAACCAGAGCATATTAGAGCAATATAGAGAGAAAAAGTCCTCCGAATGGCAATGTATGGCACAAAAGTCAGAGTTACCCTATCCTAACCTAACCACACGTAACATGACCATACGTAATCTACCTGAACCTAAAGTGCCGAGACCGCTATTGGTGGAAATCCCAGAGCCAAGCAGCACGTACTAGAGCACAGTAGAGCGTAGAAGTCCACCAAATGAAAGTGTAAACCACGAAAGTTTAAACTATCCAAACCTAACCCAAGCTAACATAACGTAACCAAACGTAGCCCAACTCAATCTAACCGGCCGACACCACTGTTACTGGCCTCCCGAGGGACGAGCAGAGTACAGTAGAGCAACGTAGGGCGTAGAAGTCCGCCGAATAGCGGTGTACAGCACAAAACTCAAAGCTACCCCAACCCAACCCTTCCAATCGTTATATTACCAAACGCAACGTAACTTAACCTTATGTGCCGAGACCACTATTGCTGACCACCCCATAGCGAAGAAGAATATACTTCAGCACGTTAGAGCGCAGATATCCACCGATTAGCAGTGTATAGCACAACAGTCAGAGCCACCCTACCCAAAGTTAATATAACCTGACCCAACCGAACGTGACCTATCTCGGCCGAACTTTCAACGACCGCTATTGCTGGCCCCCACAGATTCAAGCAGACGCTAGTAGAGCAATGCAGTGCACAGATGTCGGCCGAATTGCAGTGTTTAGCAGGAAAGGCAAAGCTACCCAAACCAAACAAATCCCAACCTAGCCAAGCCAGCCGTAACCTAGCTCAAACCAGCGTGCCGAGACCACCATTGCTGGCCCTCCTAGAGCCAAGCAGAATCTACCAGGGCATAGTTGAACGCAGTAATCCACGTACTGCAGTGTGCGACACAAATGTCAAAGCAATCCCAGCTACCATAACCTAACCAAAAGTAGCCTACCTTAAACAAATGTGACGAGAACAAGCCCTGTGTTGAGCAAAGAGCAGTATAGCAATGTAGATCGTAGAAATCATCGGAATAGCGCTGAATAGTGCGAAAGTAAAGTGAACCCTATCCTAACCTAACCAGACGTAGCATAAGCATACCTAACGTAACAGAACTTGATGTGCCACGAAAGCCATTGCAGGCCACACGTGAGGTAAGCAGATTATTGCGGAGCAGTGTAGGACGCTACATCGTCCGAATAGCAGTGTACTGCAAAAAAGTAAGGGACAACGTAGCCTAACCTGACCTAACCCAACTCAACCAAACGTAACAAATCACAACCTAACGTGCCGAGACCACTATTGCTGGACCGCCATAGCCAAGCAGAACATACTAGAGCACACGAGAGCGCAGAAATTCAACGTATCGCAGTGTAAAGCACAAAAGTCAAAGCTATCCAAACCTAACACAAACTAACGTAGCCCAACCAAGCGAAGCCTAACTACAACTAACGTCCCGAGGCCACTATTACTGGCCTCCCCAGAGTCGAGCGGATTACAGTAGAGTAATGTATAGAGTAGATATCCTACAAATAGCTGTGTAAAACACAAAAGTCAAAGCTGCCCTAACATATCCTAACCAATCGTGACATTACAAAACGCAGCCTAGCAAAACCTATCGTGCCTTGACCTCTACTGCTGGTCTCGACAGGTTCGAGCAGAGTATTGTACGGCAGAGTAGGGCGCAGAAAGCCACCAAATATTAACGTATAGCACAAAAGTCAAAGATAACCTGACCTAACCATGCCTATCCTATCCTAACCAAGCGTAGAATAACTGAACCTAGCGGGCCGAGAGTACTATTACTGGTTTCCCAGGGACGAGCAGGTTTCTATAGAGCACAGTGGCCCGTAGCTATCCAACGCATTGGAGTGTAAAGCAGAGAAGTAGAAGGTATCCCAACCAAACGTGGCCTAACCTAGCACAACCAAACGTAACCAATCCCAATCTAACTCGCCTATCCCATTATTGCTGGTCTCTCCATCACCAAGCATGGCATATTAGAGGAGAGTAGAACGCAGAGGTCCACATGTTAGCAGTGTATGTTGCGAAAGGGAAAGATATACCAACCCAGCACAATCAAACCTAACCCAACCAAACTTAAGCTAAACGAGCATAACGCACCGCGGCCAATATTTCTGGCATACCCAGAGCAAAGCAGGGAATGTTAGAACGCTGTAGAGTGCAGAGTTGCACCGAATAGCAGAGTACAGCGCAAAAGAAAAGGACAAACCGTCTAAACTTACCCTAACCTAACGTAGCCGAGGGTAGCATAACTCAACCAAACGTGCCACGACC
>NW_016920356.1:0-1203 GCF_001483705.2 Eufriesea mexicana
GCTTGGCGCTGGGGGGCTGCAATGGTGGTGGCGACACGTTTGGGTGTGTTACGTTACCCTTGGCTCGGTTAGTGTAGTCTAAGTTTGGTTAGGATGGTCCGAGCAAAACCAGACTTGCGATATGCAAACGTAGCCTAACGAAGCCTATCGCGCCGAAACCGCTATTGCTGGCCTCCGCAGTACCATGCAGAGTATACTACAGCAGAGCGGAGCGCAGAAATCCACCGCATTGCGGTGAATAGCACAAAAGTCAGACACATCCTGAAATAGCTTGACGTAACCTGACCTATCCAAACGTAATGCAACTAAACATGACGTGATGAGACCAATATTTCTGGCAACCCCAGAGCCAAGCAGAGCATATTAGTGAACATTATGGCGCAGAAACCAACCGTAAGGCAGTGAATAGCACAAAAGTCAAAGTTGCCTAGCAAACATAACACATTCAAGCGCAACAGACCACAGAAACCAGAGCACAGTGTATCGCGGAAATCGACAGAATTGCAGTGAGTAGTCCAAAAGCCGTAGACATCCTAGCATACCTTGATGTAACGTAAACTAACCAAATGCAGCGTAACTCAACATAACGTGCCGCGACCACTGCTAGTGGCCTCCCGATTGCCAAGCAGAATATAGTTGAGCACAGTAGAGCACAAAAATGCACCGAATAACAGTGTATAGCACGAAAGTCGAAGCTACCTAACCAAACTTAGCCTAACCAAACCTAACGAAACGTGACATAGCTCAACCTAACGTGCCGCGGCAGCTATTGCGTGCCTCCCCAGAGTCGACCATAGTATAGTAGAGCAATGTAGAGCGCAGATATCCACCGAACAGCAGTGTGAAGCTCAAAAGTCAAGGACATCGGAACCTAACCTGGTACAGCCAAACCTAACCAAACGTAGCATATCCCAACATAACGTGCCGCCGCCACTGCTTCTCACCTCCCCACAGGCAAGTAGAATGTATTAAGGGACAGTAGATCACAGAAGCCCAAGGAATAGCTGCGTAGTGCCAAAGGTCATTGTAGCCTATCCTAACCTAGCCTAATGTAGCACACCCAAACGGAGTCCAACCCTATCTATCACGACGGGACCGCTATTGCTGATCACCACAGAGCCAAGCAGAAAATATTAGAGTGCCGTAGAGCGCTTGAATCGGTGGACAGCAGTGTATAGCACTGATGTCGAAACTATCCTATCC
>NW_016920357.1:0-3062 GCF_001483705.2 Eufriesea mexicana
GCATCTATCTCTCTTATCGTGCATCTCTTCGGCTTTCTTTCGTGCTAAATCTCATAAGGAGTTGTTTATTCCCTATTCATTTTTCTTTATATCTTTATCATCTTCAACATCATTTATTTTATAATTTTCTACTATCTTCGGTTTCTTTTTTGCATCCATCAATTTATTTTTATCCTTTCCTTCATCGCACTGAAGATATAAATATAAAACAGACAATAAAAATTCCTACTTTCTATAACATATAATATAAACAATAAACTAATTCTCTTTCTTTATAACTTCTAATTCTTCTTGAGTTTTTACTTCGTCGTCAATTTCCCAACCGCTACTGCGGTCTTCTTTCCTTTTTTTTATTTGAAAGTCCAAGTGGTTGAGAGCTTAATTTTGAATCAGTTAAATGATTACGAGCTGGCCTACCTTACCACGAAACTTTTTATTTAATATCACAGATTCTTCATTATCTTCCTCTGCTTCTCCACCAAATGATAAAAAATTGAAGTCTCTGTAACAAAATTTTTCATTACGAAGAATAATACTATCAGGACTAAATTCTGCAAACATATATAATTTTTACTTTACTCTTGCTGTTTTAGTTTTCGAACTGTCCTTCACTTCTTCACTTTCCTGTACTATTATTCTTGGTATAATATCAGAAAATGGATAGTTCAATATTATAGTTTTTATCATTTTTGGTGCATAAAGTGGTCTATCATTCTACAAAAAACAGGAAATATAATATTTATATCCATTCTTGATATATTTTCTTGTAAACATTAAATTTACCTCATCTACAGGTGCTTTTTTAAGTTTAAGCATGTTATATATAGTTTCTTCAGTAACCTTACCAAAGATTGTATGTTTATTCTGCAATTCTGATGTAGAACCAAGAGTAAAGAGGAATTGGGAAGTATTGTCATCTTTTGCAGCATTAGACATAGCAATTAAATCTCGTTGACAAAAACGTAATCCTGTATAAAATTCGTTCTAAAACACATATATCCAACAATTATTTTTGAATAAAAAAGGAATTCATTTTATTTTTAAATATAGTGTCACTTTAAATGGTTCTCTATATATTTTACTACCTTCTCCTGTACCTGTGGGATCACCACCTTGTATATGAAATATAGTGTCATCTCAATAACTTTAATAAATTTTTAAAAACAGATGTACAATCCATTTAAATATTATTAAATGATACTTATTACTTTACCCATAGCGGCTGACTCTTGCATATAAATATTACTTGTGCTTGTAAGTCTCCTATAATAAAAAAAAATCCTGCGTCAATAATATTTCATATTAAATCTTTATTCATTTATAAATCAGTCAATCAAATGGTTCTTTTCTCGAATAATCATCAGCAGGTAAGACGTACCTTTTACCTCCTTTCAACGTTAGCCTTATTGGCCCAATCATGTCCATGATGTGCCACAGCACCATTATACTTCTGGCTTCTATATTTTCCAAATTCCCGTAGATATTTCTACACATTCTTGCCTTAAAGCAACATTTACACTCTATATTCAATTTATCTTTAATTTTTATAACTATTACCAAGTGTTCATTCTGTCCCTTTCCTGTTTCTGCATTGAACATAATATGCATTTCCTCTTCTCACTGCTTTCATTCGAATGTCCCTCTTTTCTTTACGTATCTCAGCTTCATCATTCTGAAACTTAACACATTAGTGATAACCATTAACTTTGACCATGGATATCAATATTTATTCAGATTAAGAACACATCATACCTTTCAATCTCAATGTCTTCTATGTATCTTATTGTTAAAAGAGGACATTGTCTAAATTAATTGTATTCTCCTTTGTTCTATCCTCATCTGTTGCGTGATGTGCTCTACGGCGACCTCCTTACATATTCTGTGTTTGTATTACTAAATCCGAGTTTCGAATCCAAACTAATAGCTGTTTGAATATCGCTTGATTTTGTATTATTGTCTGAAGGAATTAGTGCTGTTATTTTACTACGAAAAGTCTCTGATATTAAACAATGAATTTCCACTTCGAAAGTGATTAAGTTAAGCAAAAAATGTGTACAGAAGAAAACTATTATAATAAAGTATTTAATAACTATTAAATGAATTGTAATTCTCTAGTAGTTCCCTTTACTATTAACCGTTAATGTTTCCACGTCATTCTCTGCACTGATTATCAATTTGCTTATCATTTTCTTCGTTAATGATTGTTTTAATACTTACGAGTCTCTTCTTTAACAGTTATCAATTTATTTTACGTTCACTTACATTCGTTCATTTTTCATTCACCTATTATTCTCTACGTTATTGATTTCTAATAGTCTTATTATTTTTTATAGTAGCAAGTGTTAATGTACATATCATTCTCTTAATTATCTTTTTTTTATAAATTTCTCACTTTAGAAACATTGTTGCAATCAAGATATTCGAAATATAAATGATACTTGCAAAAAGAGGGAAAATATATAATAGAAATCATTCAATAAACACTCTACAAAGAATTCACTTATATTACGAATTTATTTCTAATCACTTGCACATAGTTTTACATGGTAGTCAATCGTGATGTGTGATATATAGCAGTGCTCGATCATTGACAGTTCTACTCCTGCGAAATAGAGTTCTTAAGAAACGTGTCAATTATTTATTTGTCAAACTTTCACAAGGAAGTACTTTACGTACAGACGATAACAATTGTCCGAATAGAATCAACACTCGCGAGTGACTATAGAATCCGATTAAACGAGTATGAACGAGGAAAGAAATGAACTTGCTCTGTCACGTCACCGTCCGGTCAACAAACCAATTAACGCCTGCTTCTCCTTTTCTTTTTTCCGCACCGTCTCTAAATTCCGTTGTTTCCACGAACTCTTCCGTAGCTTTATGGGACGTGAGCCTACGTATCGTCCTGAAAGAAAACAATTTCATTAGATTAAAGTTATCCTTACACGACAAAAAGTATTCATTATACTTTTAGTTTTTAGCATTAAAAAGAATACATCTAATTGTTTTAGAATAAAATATTATATTCAATTATAATTAAATACAATTTAAATTTAATATATATT
>NW_016920357.1:3157-13174 GCF_001483705.2 Eufriesea mexicana
TATATATATATTTACTCATTTTCCTTCTGTATTTATTTATTTATCTTATCGTGTGCATACTAATATTTTTTTATTATTCTAAATAATAAGAATAATATTTTTTAAATTCTTCAATACAAACAGACATTCTGAAGATTAACTGGCCGTCATAGTGTTAAATAACAACGAATAAGGATGAATAATGTACAAGATTAACAAGATAAAACCATCGCAATACATCTCGCGTATGCTACATTTGTCTCGATACCTCGAAAGAAATTGCCTGGCTGTCCCTGCAAGAGGAAGTCAATATCTGGGATACGGAAGAAGCACAAATAAACCGCAGGCTTAAGTGGTTTTCACAAAAAACATATTACGAACAACCAAGACCCCTTCTATTCTACTCGAAAATCTTGATAGAAGGGTGATATCACCCATGGTATCAACGATATTCAAAGTGAACTCCTTTAGGATTCGTCTCATTGTTTGGTCGACGATGCGAACACACCCACGGGAGCTTCTGGCCCGTTTCCCTCTTTTTGAACTCTTCCACTAGCACGTTCGATTTGTAGCTTGGTATTTACCTCGTACTCGTGATTCTTTAATTGAAACATTGAAAAGCATGTGCATGAAGCGTAAGAAAGATAAAGTAAGCCAGGACCGATTAGAGGACAGTTAATATTGAGTTGAAGTCGAAGGCAATTGTCGTTGAGTTGAGTTGTCAGGTCAAGAGTCCAAGTCGAATGGAGTTGTAATATTATGATACTCTATCGAGCGTTGCAGTAAGCCGAGAAATAGTTCGTAACTTTATTGTCATTCTCACATTTTTATATTATTCCGTTCAATCTCTACACTATTGTATTACATTAATCCTATTAATAAAGCTTATGTTTGTTCTGTTAAGTATTGCAATATTATTCTAGCCCCAATACGATCCTAAATTAATAATAACGCAAAAATTATGATAGAAATGAAGCAAAAAGTAATAAGTGTAATAGAAAAATCAAGACAGTAATAAAATAATAATAACAACATAATAATAAAGTAAAAATAAAAATAAGTTAATAATGATGTAAAAATAATAATAAAAGTAAAGTAAAAAATAATAGTTACAGCAGCGTCATATTGTAAAAAAATAAACGAAATATATCTAAAATTATTAAAAGAAAAACTTGTATTGTGTTGATGTAAAAATACAAATTAATTTTAATATATTAAATATGGCTATGCAAAATATTTAAGAATTAAGATACTAAATTTTGCTAACAATTGTTCAATGACGATGCCATTTCAATATTTCAAGAAGTTTTAATTTTGTGAATTCGTAATAAAATGAATAATTTTATTAAAACTTAGTTAACAATTTATAACGAATTTTTAGTAATAATACCGTTCGGAAAGAACAACATGAGCTATTTTGTTCAAAGCTTTGTTTCTAAGAAAAGTGATTATCCCTTGATCACATTCACGTATCAATTTAAATTTGAAAAATTTGTTAAAATATATTTCATCCGAAAACATACATTAAGGGAGCTTTAGTATGCTTGCAATATGTTCTACAGACTTTAAAGGTAAATTTAATTAATTCATCATGCTGCTGTACAATGATTGACCTTTCAAAAAATTTACTTCTCAGCTTCGCTCCTCATACATTTAAATGGAAAATGGAAAAATGGAATACAAATTTAAATTATTAAAATATTGGAAATGTTAAATTAATAATGATTGTAGCGACGATTTATTAATGGTATATATATTTATTTAATAATAAATTAACAGTGATAGGGTATGTGAGTAACGATAAAGATACGAATTATTACGACTTATCACAACGCTCAACCCACACTTCTGCAGCAATTCTCCCATTACAACTCACAATTGTTAGCAACTCACAATTATTAGCAACAAGAACAACTCTGGCAACTAACTTCGACAACTCTCAACTCGACAACTCTCCACTGACTTAGCAACTCTCTAATCGACAACTCTCAACTCGATAACAACTCTATTGACAACTCTTTCGACAATTCCTCTCAACTAACTTCGACAACAACCCCCTCACTCAGAACGTCCTTGCCCTTTCAGATTCTTCTTCTCACCATGCACACCCTGTACGCGTTTTCTAATGCCTCTCCCAATATGACCAAATATGGTCGTACTAAGGGCCTGACGTATTGCCCTGGGTTTTTCCGACTGACCTGGCCTTCGAACCCTCGGTAACTTTCGTAAAGATACGTGTACATGCAGTGGAAAACTTGGGATACTACCTGATAACGATTAAATCAATTGTAAAATTACAAGAACCAGGTTGTTCTGTGTACATTGAAATAATTCCAGCGAAACTTAAAAGAGAACGTTAGAATGAAGAGGAAATAAAAATTTATCAGAAAAATGTTCCATGAGATATTAATCCTATTCGCCATCCTTTATATCTTACACGCACGGTGCCAATTTGACAGAAGATGGAAAACGTGTTGTGAGCTTTTACAAATCAAGCACGAAAAAGTTTACCAAGTGTTATATTGTTCCACAAAAGCACTATACAATTCAAATATAACTCTGTTGGTAAAATGCAGTTACTTCTGTTAAACTCCATCGATCGTTATTGTTAACTGAAGCTCCTTCATTGAAACCTTAAAGTACAATATACCTACTTCTATTAACAATACGATAAATTTTAATAAGGTTTCCCATCGTAACAATACCAGAATACATTTAAGCCATGTTAAATGTGATAACGATTGGTTCAAAAATAAAATTTGCAGTATCAAGCTCGAAATTTTATAAATTTAAATTTAAATTCGCAATAAGTTTTTTAAATTTGCTTCCTATACTTTCTTTCGTATTGATACTCAAAATTATGTTAATATTCCACTTTATTCTTTATATTCACCTCCAGGAATCATAGCTATATTTCCCTCGCTACAAATTAGTAAATTTATATTTCTTTTGTTTGAACTATTCGCCATATTGCAATTTGCTTTCTTATTATTTCGCTTGCAAAATTATATTCAGCCCCATGAGATATTTAGGAAGACTAATTTGGTGACATTAGTTCATAAAAATTAATTTTTGTGTTTTATAATATTTCTCGATACGTCTATTTTAAATAATTATTTTGAAGTTATTATTGAATTATATGAATTATATTGAATTATTATAAGAAACTTAAATCAAATTTCTTAGAAACATTCAAAATTATTTTGCATAATAAATACAAGTAAATAAAACAAAAACTGGGTATGCTGTTAACTAAAAACAATCATCATACTTGTGCTGTTTTCTATTAGTAGCTAAATTAAATGCTGAATAAGGCAAATAATATTTCTTTATTGTTCAACATATGTATATCATTAAATAACATATTTTATTAACCTAATCCAAGTGACTTATTCGTTTTTGTCCATGTTTATTTTTTTTTTGCTATAATTAGGCATTCTGTATTACTATCCTAGTTAATACGTAAATCTAGAATGATTTAGATTTACTTTCGTTCAATTTCATTCATAAGTCGATAATTTGAATTCCGATGTTATTTCTTTACAAATATTTATTTCTTTGGAAATAACTGAAAGAATTAATAATTAATTCATAAAAATATTCGGGATGATTGGCTTCGATTTAACAGTGAAATAACCAATGCTTTGAGTGTCCTGCCTTTACTATCACGACGATGGTAATTATTCTGGAGATATGGCTGAATAATTGTTTGATGAATTCAGTTAATATTTCCTGCTATCCTGTTTCCGTTATTTTAGAAAGCTGATTTCCGCTTCTCACTTCCTTCCCTTTCCTCGTCTGTTCCAAACCACACCATGCATATTTCATGTTATTCGAATCTAGACTCTATTTACTGCAGAATTTTAAACCAATTTTGTAATTATATACGAGCAACAAAATAGAAGTAGCATCTGGAAATTACTTTAAAAATTCGTTCGTTACAATAACAATATTTGACAAGTTCAAAGATATATCTAATTATTATTACAAAGGCAAATGGTAAATACAGATTTCGTAAAGCAAATGGCAATGAATCGTATCTGCTAAGTTAGTATTAATAATGATTTACCACATTCAAAAAAAGAGAACATTAAGGAAATAAATGATTCAAAAATTTCTAAGAAAGGGTTTTATTCTTTTATCACCTCTGGAGAATTAAAGTGAAATGTTAGAATACACTATACTTTCATATAATGACTTGAAAAATGTATAGTAGAATGTTTATTAATTTATTACTATTCTTAGTTTAGTATTTATACTTTATACCTTTATTATTATTTTTTGTATTTTTATTTAATTATTATTTCTTTGTCATTATATTATTGTTTATTATTATTATTTTTAAATTATTATTACTTTGTTAGTGTCTCTTCCTTATTGTTATATATAGTTTACTATTTTTATTTATTGGTTTTACATAGTTTGCTATGCATATCCAATTGACGATATAAGAATTTCTATATAACAGGTAATAAAGGTACAAAATTATATCAAAAACACTAAAATTATGTAAAAATTTTATACAGAAATGGAGTAGCTTCATTCACATAAAGCACACTTTTACCTTGAGGATAATAGTTTTTGAGACTCATTCAGGATTATACGAAAACTGTCTTTTAAGTAAAATTTTGTAAATTTAATAAAATATTACCAAAAAGTGTTGCTTTTATTAAAAATACACCAAAGTGAACTAAATGTAGAACTAAATGTTAAAATATACAATAGTCAAAAAATCAATTCCGTAGTTCCTACCTAAAAATTTAACAACTAATACCTAACTTTTGAGTGATAGTGTATGTTAGAGAAGTATGAAGTGAGTTGTGGATGTTTTAGGAAATTGTACGGTTCAATTTTTCGTCCGTCATACAAGGAAATGGAAAAGTGAAAAGTACCAATAGAAAAATACCCAAGAACATTAAAGTTTTCTTAAAAAAATTTTTCTTCGCGACCACTCCTGCTCTTAATTTCATGCTTGCTCCTCAATTCTCTACTCAAACAACAGAATAATTTTTCACATTTCATGGAAAAGCCTTTTTTCTCAAGAACTTGGAATTTTCTTAACGCAAATGGTGTTTAAACTTCTTATAGATTTTGCAAAAATAAACAGGCGAATTTTGCAATTTATAACAAAAATCTTTCATTTCGACAGAAGAAATGATAAATTATAATTGCTACTAAAATTATGAATTTTGGAAGTTTGGAATGAAATATCCAATAATAATAATAATTGAATATAAAGGTAATAATTGAATATCAGGTAAACGTAAGTAACGATTAAATTAACTAAAAATTAATGAGATAATAGTAGGAAAATTAAGATGAAATTTTATTTTAAAAATGTCTTTTGCTTTTATGTACTTCCATATCATTATAGAATTTTTACTTATTTATACGAAAAATAGCTTCTAGCGATACTGAATGACATTTATCTTTGCATTTCAGAGCAATTAATTTAAGAATTAAATTAATAAGATTATATTACTGAGGAACAACCGGACTATTAGTTCAAAATAAGCTGCTCGAACGATTAAAATGGGATGTATATTCAAAAGGTACGTTTATTATATTAAACGCGCGTATAAAAGTACTTTTCACATGAAATTACCAACCAATTACTTGGAAACAGAGTTTAGAGAATATAAAAGTGAATGGAAACAAATAAAAATAAATAAAAAAAAAATTTTTAAAGAATGTATTCTCTTCCTGAACCATTATTGAATGATAAAAACTGTAAACAAAAAATTCGTGAATTTTCTTCCTTTATTTATACAATTTCTTTTATTCACCACGATTTTAGTCGAAAATATTAATAAAATTATTTGGCATATCAGTTCGGAGACTTGTGTAATGAGTATAATATTCTTATACCTAAAGACATTTAGTGTACGTATTAAAGTTCTTTTAGTTCGGGAAAATCAGGAAGAAAATTGTAAAAAAATTCGATACTGGTGGGATGAAACAGCGACAAGTGGTCATGAACTCTTTGCAGTTTGAAATGAAGTTGAATCATGAGAGTGAAGATTAAAGGTACATATTTAGAAATTTAAGGAGAAAGGTAAAGTCATTGATCAGGTGTGTAATTTCGATCAAAGTGATTGCAAGGTTTCACCTGGGACAACGGCAAAAATCGAGTCACACCAGGTACCTCAAACATTCCTTCACATATCCGTTCAAATGGTCATCATCTCTATGACTTAACCTTTCATATTCGATAGCATATTAAATACCAAATAGGAATATTAAATTAGAATATAAAAATAAAATGGAATGAAATATAAAGTATAACAAAATGCGTTTAAATAAAAGTAAAACAACAAGAGAAAAGGAACAATTCATTGATTTTCTCGTTACATATATTTAAACTACTTGTTGCGTCTGATAAAATTCTCGTCCTACCACTTGTCGCTGACGTTATATACTAGGTGTCTTATTTTAATATAAAAGATTGGAAATTTTTTAGAATAATAGTCATTTCTGGTAGTGTGGTGCAGAAAAAGAAAACGAAGTCGATTTAAAATTCATTCCGAAAATTTTAATTAACGATAAATTGGAAATTTACTGATATAAATTTACAAATTTCGTTATTGTAACACAAATACACAAACAAAAACACAATTATTATTATAATATGTTTCCTTTATTTTATTTTATTGTATTTTAACGTTGTTAAAATGAATTTATATATAATACTGGAATTTATGCTCAATAATTAGAAAAATGTATCAGTGTACATATTGTTATCTATATACCAAAAAATTTAACGAGAAATTTATATAATTTAAAATTATTAAAATGGGAAATGTATATAATTTAAAATTATTAAAATGGGAAATGTATATAATTTAAAAAATGAACACTGTGTACGACTGTAGACGACATAAAAATGCTACAGTGAGCTAAGTGCATGATTACGAAGAACTTTTTACGTTAATTGCCAACGACCATAATGATTGATTTCTCAATCAACAGAGAGGTGTGCAAACAGTATCGAACCTATTCACGGTATTCATACAGATATCGTATTAATACACCAAAATGTACACCGATCAAAAAAATTAACCCCATTCAGTTTGATTGGGAACAAAAAGTACTTTTTAGAAAGTACAATATACTTCACAGGTTACACAAACAAAACTTTCTTATAATTATATTCACCAAAATTGTCTAAAGTACATCATATCAAATAAAACAGTCTCAAAAATTTCTTCTTTTAATCTTAAGCTGTATATCCGTATTTTATCATAAAACAATATTTTCTTTGGTTGATATTACATTTCCAAATTTTCGTTGAAACTTTTATTGTGAATGAAAAATTTCATTATACACTTTTAGTTTATTTTATAAGGAAGAATTATGTTTGATTTATATATTAAGTACTAACATACAAGATTAAAATATCAGACAAATTATACCTAATAATTATATCTAAATTATAGTGGACAATGAGTCTATTTATACATGAATTAATTCAAACTGATTAAATTTTAATATTTCGAAATTTCGATATTGAGACACTATAGGGTCCACTATAGTTTGTCACTAAGAAAAAATCAAATCACAGATGGCTGGGAAAAGTACTTTGCATGTGGTAACACTCAATTCTAATTTAAGTTTCAACCAGTCAAGTACGTCTGAATATAAGTGAGCATAATATTCATATTTCGTCACAGAACGATATTTCATCCCCAACGAGTAGGAAGAACGAGGTGTGGACAAGAAATGAAACTTGCGATACGTACAGTGACAACGTGACTAACGAACCTGGTGTTCCAAAATGCTGTAAGGAATTTAGAAACGAGATGTGTACAGGTTGGAAGATGAAAAAGCATAGATCTATACAAGATTGTGATGCTGATATGTGTAAACTAATAATAGAAGGCTGAATATTTTGAAATACAGTTTTCTCTATATTTAGAAACTGGCTTATCTTTTCGATGGACAAATGTAGAAATTCGCAAAGAGACGACACAAATCTAAATAAATAGATCTATATTTAAAATAGATCTTTACTTGATATCGTAAAAAAATATTTGCATCTCTGTACATTTGTATTAGCAATTAAAGAACATCTTTTATATTTACATATTATTATTTAAATATTATTATGGAAAACAGGAGATTGTATCTCTGAAGACTTTCCAAACAGAAGAATATTTTGATATTTAGATATCAAAAATCATTAAAATTCTAAAAATCTTATATTTCGTTGGAAAAAATGATACTATGAATTTTAAGAAATTATAAAAAGTTTTCGAAAGAATAATATAGGGAATGTTCGAGATTAAAAAGAGATTATATATGACTGATTCAGTTGTTCATGGAAACAATTATCATAAAACTTCATTTATCCAGACATATCAGGGGATATAGTAATTTAGAGAAATGGATGATTCATTTAACAAGTTCCTATACTTCCTATAATTTTTCATTTGAACAATCAGTGTCCAGATTCGTATAATTCAACATAAAACATCGTATCTTTCTATGAACGAAATTTTGGAAAAGGGAAAAATTGATTTTGCAACAATAACAAGATAATACACAAGTGTTCGAAAATTGGTAGGAAATATTTTGAATGTATTATATTGTATCGTACTGTAATATTCTGGTGGTGTTAAATAACAATGGTAACAATTGCTATTACAATTTTGTCTATTCATTATATTCATCATCATATCCACATTTACATGTCCTGTATGACCACGAGGACAAAAGTGTAACATTTCGTTGAAAAAGATTAAGGTGACCTTAAATATATGAATATATGTATTATATCGTGCACATCACTTACATATTGCTCGCATCTTCCAAAGATATTTGCATATTTTACGACTACAAGTAACAGATGCTTTATACACGCAACAAAATTTTTAAGATCTCAAAACTGGCGTTCGTACAGATTCAAAAATATATTAACGCGTTCAAATCTCAGCTAATTTTCACTAGCTCTACGTGATAACAATTCATTTCCATAAAAGATTGATTTCTATAAATTTTCCTCCATACAATTTTTCGTTGCAAGATTTCACAGTTCTCGACTCGTGCTTCGAATGTAAATCTACATCACGTGTATTTTGTTAATATATGTGCTAACAATGATCGAAGACGTGCACAATGAACTTGTTGGATATAATGCAAAAATTCAAAACGAAGAATAAATCAAGGAAATGCTATAGACACCACGTCAAATTTCTTTCTTAATATTAATATTTTTGGATACTATTTTACTACTATTATTTTTAAAAAATTTCAGTTGCAACGAATAACGACTTATGCGTGTCAACCTGTTAATTACATAGGTACACGAATATTTGCAGTTTGATAGCCACTACAATTCATCGAGATCGTAGAGAAGAGAAAGGATGAAGAAAACACGTGCAGAGGACACAGTATCAGTTATATACCAGTGATTAGCCGATGGATTTCGTGGAAAGCTAATAATGCCGAGTTTCGGCAAAAAAAATCCGAACGAACCTGTTACTCAATCCAATAAATAGCCTAACCTCCTGAAGTTTTGGCCGCCTACTTCGCCGAGCCACCCCGTGTAATATACGACCGCCTTGAGAGACAATATGTTTATTTTGTAATCGAGTCGTGTCCCTCGTCGTGAAATAAATATATCGACGGAAATATGCGTGCTATTTCACACCCACCGTGTGGTCACCGTGGATATCGCAGCAGCATGTGTATGACTCTGATTCATCCCGCGCGCGAAACAGAAGATGAGGAGGAAGAGGATTCTCGTCGATGGAATGCGACCGGCCGACCACCGCGAAGAACAACCGGTTCGGGAGAAGTAAGAATGGAGACAAAGAGGACGAAATAGGGGATAAGAGGACAAAGAAGATGTCGAAAAGGAGAAAGACAATGGAAAAGCCCGGAAGATGTGGAAAAGGAGGGAATGCTTAATTCTTAGTATAATGTAGTATTATATAATACATAATATATAATATAATATTATAATATATATTACATATATATTACATGTATAACATGAATAAAATATGTATAGTATGTAATATAGTATAAAAATTGGAA
>NW_016920357.1:14743-42820 GCF_001483705.2 Eufriesea mexicana
AGGTACGCAAGATATTCTTTTGCAAGAAATGAGTTCGTGAAATTGTTTAATCTGTATTGTCACAAAATATATACAAATTTAAACTAAACGACCTATAAGAAATCGTGGAAATTATATCTAATTACGTGAAAAAGGGAGAGTTAGAGTACTCAGACGGGTTATATTTCGTGTTTGATTAGAGAAAAAAGTTGAATGATATGGGATCTGTGCCTCTACCACTTCACTCTTTCTTCATGTGCACAATGCACTTAAAAAATGCAAATATATCTTTTTTCCTATGAGACAGAATATCGTCTACGTGTATACTAATTTCTTGAAACATACTGCGTATAAGAAGATGTAATGTTCAATATTTCATGAAATGTTTATAAGAAGGTATTTTATAAGAAGGTATTAGAAACGCCTCCATAGTTTCCTATAGCAGAATTAATATGTTTAGACAATGTAAGTATGTAAATGCAAATAAGTGCTTCAACGTAACAAACGAAAATGAGTTCGTTTTATCTTTAAGATAATACCAAACAAATATCATATAAAGAATACAAAATGTTTTTTCAAGTATTAGTTTCTTGAATTTTAATTTATTTAATAAAATTATAAAATTAAAATTATTAAATTAATATTAAATACATTAATAACTTCTAAATATGCAGTTTTATATTAACTAATTAAATATAGAATTATAATTTAATTATAACTTTTCAACTGTAATTTATTTAAAATAGGTCGAATATGTGAATAAAACATATCATTCGAAGTCTGTATACAACTGTAGTCCTGTAAATGCAATATTTCACTTACGAGAGAAGTGAAACCGTAAGAAAAGAAACATTCTCGTATTCAAGTATTTTCTCTACAACTTTTTCCTATTTCTGACCAAAGAAGAGATATAACCTGCTCCAATTTCATGATTCACTCTGTATAAATAAATATTATATGACACAATGAGTAGTATCATGAGATTAGAAGACGAAAAAGACGAAAAAAGTAAACACTAGAATGGATGGAAAAATAGAGAAAAGAAGAAAAGCAGTGATACAACAAATGAATCAGGGAAATGAATAAATAAGAAAAATCGAATTGTCAAAAAATATAATAATTATAAGAACACTTAGAAAAGGCTATAAGAAAACGAAGAAAATGCGGTAGGAATGAAAAGAAGCTAGAAGAAAGGTGAAGAAACTGCAGAGGTGGTAGATCGGAGCCAAAGAAAATTAAAAAAAGACGAGTAACATAAAGAACATGAGGAGCATTTGTTAAAAAACTAAGAAGGCGTAGCAAAGGGAAAAGAACGAGCTAATGAAAAAGATATAAAGGAAACGTTAATAACTTACTGGGTAAAAATAATTAATAGAAAAATAACGGAATGCAGAATATGATAATAGTAATGGTAAAGAAAGGATCGAAGGCTTGGTAGAAAAGATAAGAAAATGCTACGATGATAAAACAACGAAAAAAGTGAAAACAAATTTCCCAAAAGATAAGAAAATGCAGTGATTACGAAATCACAGAGAAATCCAGAACTGATAAAGAACCGATAGAATAATGAGGAAAACGAGACAAATTCGAGGAAAACTAGTTAACCCGTTCTCTCCAGAATCAATTCCATGCGATTTTTCATTCGCACCACGTGGATCATACATGCCCTATGATATGAAAACTAAAAATATTCTGTACAACAAATACTTTATAACATTTACGACGATTATTACACAATACAATAATCGTTATTAATAAATAGTAATAAAACCGAATATACGGTGCAAAATAAAAACCATAGATACTTAAATATTAAAGTATCGACATATCACTTTATAAAAATCACTTCACGTATATTAAATGGAATATTGGATTTAAATGAAAAATTATACAAAGTAGACGCAACTTGCACCGCAAATACATATTTGTTAAACGCGTTACAAATGCAATGGTACTGAAACAAAAAAGGAAAACAAAAATGTACCAGACAACCGATAAAGGAAATATAACGAGTACAAACACGTAACAAGCGAAAATTTTAATTTAAAAAGTAAAAGAAAAGTGCCAAATATCGCATATCGAAAAATGCAAATAAAGATACGTCCATATATTATATTATTCATATACGTGTACGATATTTTATAATATCAAAAATGCAGAGCAAAAGTGAAAAATAACAAGGATACCAGATACTATAAAAAGCTAACAAATTGCACGGATATTTATTATCGATAGATATGATTCTTCGTGATTCCTCGCCATGTCTTTTAAAACGCAAAACTGCAAGAAGGAATAAAATAAAATAAAATAAAGGATGTAAAGAACATACAAAGACAGCCTAGAAAAGTAGGAAACAGCGAAGAAATCAAAAATTGAGACGGAAACGCAAAAGGAAGAATAAAAATGAGCGTGATGTGTCGGTGACGAAAATAAGGAAGAAGGCTGGCGAAGAAAACAGGGAAACACAATGATGACGATGACCACTATGAAGAAGCAACGACGAGGACAATGACGATCGTGATGACGAAGTAAGACGCAACGCAAAATCGGTCGTTCGTCGAACACAAAACGATCCCAATTGGCTGTTTCGCGGTCGAGTGGAGGGGTTCTAGAGAAGAACGGCGCTGGTAGGGGTTGCTGAATGAGTACCGGGACGAGCGACGTCGCGACGCACTCCGTCGCAGTCACCCCGACGGGTAACGGATGTCCCAACGGCTCCGTGTTCGCGCGCCAAACTCACGAGGATCGGTGAGACTTCTACGAAGAGGTGACGACGAATTTCTTCTAACAAGGAATCAAACGGACGACTGAACGAACAGACGGTCGTGTCTACGGTGAGTCTCACGACTTTCTTCTCCTTTTTTTTTTTAATTTTATTTTTATTCTTCATATTTACAAATGAAAATAAAATTGTTAGTTGAGGGTTGATCGCGTTCAAAGTCTCACGATTTTTTTATTGCTTTCTGTGCTTCCATTTACAAATGAAAATAAAATTACTAGTCTTACGGCTTTTTATTTTTCTGCATATACTTCCATTAGAAATAAAAATAAAAAAATTTACAGTGAGTTAATTAAACGCTTGTAATATTCTTTCGTGCAAAAGTAATATTTGTTTCATTAGTTATTCAAAAATGGAATAACTTACATATATAATAAAAATGAATATTTAATTTTTAGACTCTTGTATCTCTAATTTTTAAGAAATTGTGATTTTCAATAATGTCTCGCAAGTTTAGAAAACAGTTCTAATTAACTGCTATCTTCATTCTTTAAATTTCTTTATCTTTACCTATCATATTTGAGTATGTATCAATGGGCAAGTGTATAAAATTATTTTTTAATATCATCTAAATGACTACAAAATATTTTAAACTAATATGATTTGTCACTGTAAAAAAGTACAGTAATTTACTGAATTATTTTTGATTTAAACAAATTAGCAAATAAAATTCGTAAATAGGTTTTTAAATTAATTTTTCAACGGTATTAAAACTAAACTTAAAATTTAAATATAAAAATAAATGAAACGAGAGTGTTTAGTTCGAAAAGGAAAAGAATATATTCATAAAAGGGACAGAAAAATATATAGGTTCCCGAATTTTAGAATTACAGAATTAGTCAAATATCATGGACAGTTACGTTAATTTCCTAATCATAGATTTGACACTTCAGGGTAGTTATCGATTAACAAGCCGAAATTACAAAATTAATGACTCTATATAAAATTATCAACTAACAACGAAATACTAATAAATGTAACATATTAATTACTGTTGATTATTAACATCTAACAAAAGATATATACATACATACTTCTGTTACTTTCATAATAAAACTTCTATAATGTTACAAACAAACACTATTATAAAAAAAAAATCTTTCCTAAGAAACTTAGCGATAAATTGGCAATATGAGTTTTCTAAGAGAAAATAACTAACATTCCTCTCAATTTTGTACCATATTAAATTAAGTAATGCAAAGCAGAACGATAAAGAAAAATAAAAAGTGTACAAAAAATTCCTAAATAAGAAAACAAATTAGCAAACTGATCAAAAAAATCCTTTGTCAACAAACAACAATGCCGCTTCTCTATCACAGCCTCATTCTACGGTCACTAAATCGGCAAGTTGGTGGGTATTCACCGCACTAACTTTAGCAGGAAATGTGTAACCATTGCAGAAATGGTCTCGAAAACGTAAACAGCATACCTGGCTGTCGACAAATTCAAGGATTTGTGACCGGCCTAATAACGATCACATCCGATCGTCACGGCATTCGACTGTGATGCGTTCCACGTGTGAAATCACCCACGTTTCGATTAAATTTATACCATTATGATGTTGCAAATGTTCCATCGAAAATTTATCGTATCTTTCTAATGCTTTCCAGAATTCGCCACAGGGAACGACACACCGCTGTATCCAAACTAACGATTCGTTTCACAGAAGTGAAAACATTGAACGAACACGAGAAAAATATCGAACGAGAATACATAGTTGAAAGATAAAGATAGAAAAATATGTTTACAACCATGATCTTCATCTTTGCGTTAAATGCTCTGTGGATCGTGTGTCAAGCAGTGCCATTGCTTGATTTAAGGAACACATTGGAACAAAATGTCTTAGATGCTATGGTCACCTCTGCCTGTTCCTCGAATGGAGATTGTTGGGAATGGCTGCCAGTGCAAGAAGCACACGAAAATGTTCCAACTATATCAAAGAATTTACCCATATCAAAGTATCTATTTGTTATGTACTTCAATTTTCATACTGTCCTATATAATGCTAGAAAATAATGTTGTGAATTGTAGAATACATAGTCGACGACAAGCTGAAAGTATAGATCCAAATACAGTGATAGACACGTGGGGTAATAATTCTCCGCCATTAAATAGGAAGGTTCATCAGTCAACACTGACTGCTAAACAAATTGGAAATAGAATGTCAAAGAAGGATGTCGTTATGTCTCGTAGTTGGGGTGCCGGTGGCATGCCATTTTCTGTTCTTTATATGAACCTACATGGTTCTCGTGGAAACCAAGCCAGTAAGAAAATATTAATAAAGAACGAATATAATAATACACTATTGCGTAAATACATAAATACATGGTACATCTTATGTTAAGGTACTGCTCAGCAACAAGAAGTAGGAAAAGCTGAAAGTTCAACACCGCCTATAATGCTCCCTAATCCTCGCATTGTATTACGTAACGGAAGTTCTACACAAACAAGAAGACAATATTCAATAATACCGCAGCTTTTTATATCGTATGGATGGGGTCCATTTGGAAAATGAAAAGAATCTATTTAAAACGTTACTGAGTAAACGGAATACTGATCTCATAATTTTGGTATACGAAATTAACTGTAAAAATATTTAGTTAAATAATTTTAAATAAGTGCCATATTTTAGTACAATTATGATAAATTGCAATCTACACAATTTTTTTTTAGGAAGATATTCACAATGTGGCAATGATATCTCTCAATTATTCATTGACTATTTGTATATACTTTTTAAATATTTTTGAAATGTTTTTACTCATATTTATCAAAGAATTTCTTAATTTTATTAACTATGAATATTTACTTAAGAAATCGTTAGTACCCTTTTGAATTTTTACTGAAAATCCTATCTTGATAATTATGAAAGATCCTACCAAAATATGTATAAAATTATGATTCATTCTCTTCTCTTATATAATTAGAAAACGTAATAATATAAATTTTCACTCCCTATGAAAAGTAAAGTTTAATTTTTTATACATAGCTTCAATTATGTTAGAACCTATTTTCTCTTTTCTGTTTTCCTTTTCTTTTTGTCTTTCTTTCTCTATTTCAGAACATAAACTATTTTAAATTATTATAGTAATAAGTTATTTATTAACTTACCATTCATTTCTTTCATAGCTTTGATAAAATCTTGGGGATCTTTGAAAGATACAAATCCAAATCCTTTTGTCTTGTTTGTTCTTTTGTCTCTGACTACCTTTGCTTTTTGAAAGCTTGGATACTTGCCAAAGACTCTTACTAGCATTTCATCTGTGACATCATTTCCTAAATCTCCACAAAATATTCTAAAATCATCTATAATATAACAAAAAAAAATTGTAAAATATATCTAAAGCAAAATAAAACTTATGAACAATATCGATATGGAAAAGTAATTAACCTTCATCCCATTCTAGCAAAGAAGGATCTTCCCATATTTGCCCACCAGCCATTCGTACAATTTTCTTATTTTTCTTTCCTTTACCCTTTGGATGAGTCTCTTCTGCACTGGCATTAGCCATAATAGAACTTGCTTTCCCTTGACTAATTGCTAATTCTGCTGCAGTGCTAACACCTTTCACTTTGGGTTTCTTTTTGCTGTCATCTTCTGGGATCTTTGTATTGATAATCTGTTCAATAATTTCTGGATGAATCATTGGCGTTGATGTAGATTCATAGGTTTTTGGAGTAGCACTTAAACACGGGTCCACCATATTTGGTAAATATGGATTACTTATCTGTGCAGGTGACGAATATGTTGTAATAGAAGGAACCGTACCTGCATGAAACAATATGTTATTAATAAATTACTCTTAATAAATATGACTTTAAAGTATAAAGTATCTTATAATCCTTTACCTTGTCTTGCTACTTGTTGTGGAATTAACATTGGTGGTGGTGGCGGTGGTGGTGGAGGTGGTGGTGGTGGTGGTGGAAATCCAATCATTGGAGGAAAAGCTAAACTAGCTGCAGCAGCAGCAACAACTGGTGTTGGAAGTTCATGTTGTTCTAACTGTCTAGCCACTTGATTATATGTATTTGCACCAATTACAGGTCTAACCATTGGTGTAACTAACTGACCACCAATTTCAGCTTCAAATCTAAAAAGTAGTTTAAATTTACAATTAATTCAAAGCATTTATACTTTGGGTACAAATTTTCAATCATACTGTTACCTGTATCTAAACGGGTAATAATTTATTTGCTTTATAAGAAATGAGCCACTTAGTATAATTTACCGTGTAAATTATAAACGATGCAACACTTTTAAAAACGTAAATGACATAATTAATTGCATGGTTAAAAAAAACTGTATGTATATAAAAGAAACAGTAAGACGGCAGTAGAATATAAATAGGTTAGAAAGATTGTACATGTTTATAACTATTCAATACCTGTTCATCTCATCTTCCATTTGACGTAACTTATCATCCATTTTGATATTCTTATTGTTTTTTAATTTTTCCAATAATATAAATATATGCTTCTCAACTAATAAATTATTTATTACTGAACACAAGTCTACAACGTACCATCTAACTTCTTGTACCCTGAAGGCTGTAAAAGCATTCGGTATTACCAATATACTTTATACAAAGATAGCTCATATATATTATTAAAAATATTTAATTCATTAAACTTGGTATAATCTTTAAAATCTTATAACATATTTTTTTACTTTATTCTTTTACTTTAGAAATATTAGAAATAGTACTTGAAACCATTTTTGAAAATGTATTATTCGACAAAAGTAGTTTATAGTTTACTACACTGACACATTTAGACGTCCAGTACAAACTTCTTATGTGTTTAGTGTACATTCAATATGATGATGTATAAAATTGCTATTTTTGTATTTTTTATTATTGTCAATATATCTAACAAATATGTAATTGCCGAAAATGATGAAGATATATCGACTGATTTATACGTTATCGAGGGAAAAGTTTTTCCATGGGAAAATGGAGGCCCAAATGGATGGCAATTAATGACCCATGTTATGGCTAATGGTGGAGAACATTATGGTTTCTTAAGGTACATTTGCGTTAAAAATTGAAACAGTTATTTATATACAAAAAGTAATCAATTTTTTATCAGACATGAGAATCATATGAAACTTCGTAAGCTTTATATAGGTTAGGATTCATATCACTATTTTTAAACATTTATATTTAACATTTTTAGAGAGGATGGAACGTTTATCATTTCAAATGTACCATCAGGATCATATGTAATTGAAGTTGTAAATCCAAATTTTGTTTATGAACCTGTAAGAGTAGAAATTAACTCAAAAGGAAAATTCAGGGCAAGGAAGGTCAACCTGATTCAAACGTCACAAGTAATACAGGTTCCATATCCATTAAAAATGAGACCTCTTACACCATTCCGTTATTTTCAAGTTAGAGAACAGTGGAGAGTAACAGACTTTTTATTTAATCCAATGGTATGAATTTATGAATTTATATGTACTTACAAAAAGAAATTAAATCATTCATCATTTCTTCATGTTTTTGTAGGTTTTAATGATGATATTACCATTATTATTAATTATGATTCTACCAAAAATTATGAATGATCCTGAAACTAGAAAGGTTAGTAAATAATTTCAGTAATATAACTATGCAAGTTTCATTGTATAATATTCAAAAGTATATAATATAAATTTTATAATTTTAATATCATTTCTATTTTTTTTTTTTTTTTCTTTTTTGTAGGAAATGGAACAATTAAATAATTTCACTAATTATAACATGCCAGAAATGTCTGAAGTAATAACATCATTCTTATCTGGTGGAGAAAAACAAAAATCAAAAGCAGTAAAAGCTGCAAAGAAAAGGCAATGATTGAAATGCCTGTAGGATAAATGTCTGCACTTTTATTCTAGTATTTTAATTGTCAGTCATATCTTAGAAAAAAGTGTTAAACTTTTATTTCTATCTTTCTTTTAATTATCATGTACCTCTGTTACATTTAAAACAATAATATTGAATTCTATGATGTTATTTTAATACATAATTAAGTATATAAATGTTATATTATATAATTTATTGTAATTTGTGTAAAAAGAATATTTTATAGATAGCTATTAAATTATAGGAAATTGTAAAAAAAAAATGAGGAAAGTGAAATACATAAAATACACTTAGTAATGTAGGCCTTTTTGTTTTTTTTGTACTAAATAGCAACCTATGTATGTATCTATAATTATTTTATTGTTATTTCCTTTGTATATTATTGTTTAGGAACATCTGCAAAGAAATAATTCAAATACTAAGTCTTATAAGTGTAAAGTAGTCCAACACTATATCACAATATATTTGTAATTTACAAAATAAATATCTTGAAATTATATTATATCTTGAAATTATTATTCTATTGATACTAAAAATTGAAAATATAATTCAATTTTAGTAATAACACTTATTTAAAATTATTTTATCAGTCGAATTTAATTCGTTCATGTTTTCAATATTTATTTACGAATATATGGACAAATCAATTTAAGTTTAAATAACTAAATATTAAAATTTCTAATCTGTAACATACGTTCTCTAGCTGCTTTGAACTGTTCAAAGATATTATCTATATTAGTCATAAGTTTATCTGTACCCAGTTTTTGAAAATAATCTAACTGATCATTATCCTTAATTGTACTATGAGTTTGATAGACGATATTCATGTTTAACTTTATGTAACCACTTGGTGTAACATTTAATCGTGACTTATTTAACATCTTATCTTCATGTCCTTTTGGGATACCACAGTAAGTCATATCTTCCAATTCATAAGTACCACCAGTAAAAAATCTCCTAAGAGTATTAATAATACTTCCAGTTGGTCTCCAGGTTGGAATGTTAAATTTATATGAACCTGGTAATACAGGTAAAGGTATAACTCCATAACCTTCTGTACGATACCTGAAATTTTTATCATTATATTTAATATTTTCATTACTTTCATTTAGAATGGAAAAATTTTTATATTTAATTCACTCACCTAAACCAACTATCAAGTGATATAACTGACAGTAACAATCGAGGCCATGATGATAAAACAATATTTCTATCAAGCATAGCTGATGTATCAAAATCTAATGATATTTCTGAAGCATAACTAAAATATGCTGAATTATTCTTTAAGTTACATCTTTGAGTTCTTCCAAATAATCTGTCATTTTGATTTGTGCTCCAATGATCTGGCAAGTCAATGTGGTAAGAAATAGAAAGTCCATCAAAAAAGAAATCATGAGCTGACAAAATATCGAATTTTATAAAAAACTTATGTATATCTGGTGGTGCTAATTGCAATCCATGAGATATTTCTGCTTCTTTATATAGTAGCTGCTCCTTAATTTCCTGCAAAATAATAATTAAAATAATATTTTATAATTTCAAATATTAAATATACAGTTATACACAATTTTTGTATATATGTCAAACAGAAAAATTAAAGAACACTAAATATAATAATAGCAAATTTTATAACATTTTTAACAATTTTTTTATATATCCAAAAATACATGAAATATTAAAGAATACACTACATGACAACAATAGTCCGAAACGTGGACGTTACTTTTACGATTAAATGACAGTTTCCTCCACCATATTTGTACAAACAGCTGTATGGTGGTTTATACGTATATACATATATGTATGTACATGTGCATACGACAGCAGATAAGTATGAACGTGTTCGAGCAGCCATTCACTGCCATAAGATTCAGTTCGATTGAGACCACACCGGTTAACGCATTTCATCGTTCTTAAATATTTAACATTTTAAATAATTAATGAATCTTGATTGTATTATAATGAAATAATCAAAAATATATGATTAAATATGAAAATATTCATATTTTCTAAGTGTATCTTAACCAAGTGTAAAATAAAACAATTAAAATCAATTTAGCATCACACATGTTTAATTGTGAAGAATTATTGGTGTCAGTGACAAGTTTTCGTTAATTTCAAGAGTTATGTTTTATCCACAAAGGATGATGAGACAAATCTCTGAAATCTCCTACGTCGGGTATGTATATACATATATTATTACGTATTCTAAAGAAATTCGTTATATACAGTTCTTCATAAGATCAATCTTAAAAATTTACTAATAGAAATGTCGTATAATCAATGTAATTAAATTTTAAATTAACTTAATTGTGAATTTTTCATTTGCAATTTAAACTAAGAATGTATAGATAATTATTATTTTTAAATTATTTGAAAATGTAGTAAAAATTACGATATTTAAAGTGTGCAAACGAAATGAACAAAAAAGATGTCAAAACCAGTTTGTAATGAAATAATCTGAAGTTTTTATATATACTCACTCGTCGCAATTCATTTTGTTGTTGTTGCAATTCCAAAGACGATTGTTTCTCGGAAACATGCTCGAGCCAATAATTAAATTGAATGCCGTTGGAATTCGTGATGGTATAATAATGATCGTTCGTAAAGTCGGGATTAATCGTTAAAATTTTATGCAATTCATCATATATAATGACAAACAATACCATTTCCGTATCCTCATCGGAGATTGTCAAGATCTTATCTCGTTGAGATAAGTCAACCATGACATACATCGCAGAACGCTCCATGTAGAGATAATGATTTGTTCGAATCCTTGTGTCGCTAGGTACATCATCTATGACCATCTTATTGTATCTTTCGGAAAAGGGTTTGCGATTTTGCAAGGCCGGTAATGCAGTTTGGTTCCTGATTGCCAATTTCGTCTTATAAGGTTTTGATAACAATTCATCCCTCGAATAATAAGAATCATTTTGCGTATAAGTATAAAGTTGAGAACCCTCAATATTCTCTTCCTTGATTTGTTGATAATAAACTTTCTGACATTCAGTCAGACAATTTGTTTCGTCACTATAAAAACTTACTTCGAACGGACTAAATACTTTTTCTTGCCAGTTAAAAATATGATCCTCTTCTTCAAGAAAATTCGAGTCTCTGGTATCCCCTTCGTTTTCGAGCAGTTCTGCAAGCAAAGGCCTTTGCTGTACGATTTTGACTCTGAAACAATAAACGTACGTAAGATAAATACAATTTAGAAGGTAGAAACAATCTCTACCAGATGGCCGGAATCTAATTCTATCGACATGTCTGCAACAAGTTTCGGCGGCAAAACAGTGGCGTTGTTTCACATTGTAACAGTCACTTTGATAATTGTGCACTTCAAATAATATGAAAGAATAAATGGTAAAAAACATAGAGAATGAGTCGTGATTTTACAAATTTTTCATTATTTATTCAATTTTTTTTTTTGTTATAATACGAAATCAAGTGTCAAAATGTTACCTTATTTTGAAGTTGCTTATGGGTTCTTTAACCTTGTAATTAACAGCTATTTTTTGTTTTCGTATTTTATTTGCCATTTTCTTTACCATCGAATATATCAATCATCTGTTCGATTGTATAGTGTGAAGAACATTTAGGTAACGGTCAAAAAGACTGACTGAAGGGAGTCACTAACAATCGCATGCGACTGTATTATTTATCGATTCTTCTGTTGCTTGGTAACAGGTGTGACAGCACAAATATACACAGAAGTAAAGTTACATCTGCACTTTATGTTCGTTTATACCTTCTTCTTATACATGATTGTAACGAATTGTTATTAACATAAAATAGAACGTAGTTATAAGATCCCTACATCCTGTTGAGTCAGCTTTATAAGACAGAACACGTAATAAAAACTGCAATATTTTTCAGATGCCTTTTGCAGGTATATAAGTATCACAAAAATTGTGTTTCCGTGTAAAATATTTTTATGTTACAAGAATTCAGTTATTAAAGGTAATATTCAATTATTGAATTATTAATAATTTTATATATTTGTGTATTTATTTAATATTAAAAATATTCTATTAAAATCATTGATTTAATTATTAATTTATATAATGGTTTATGTAACTTATAAATTGAAATTATATTTATATCATATTACTCTCTAAATATATTATTATGATAATTTCAAATATTTAATTATTAAATATTTTATTTAATAGTAATATTATTTATTGAATATTGTTTGACGTTTTTCTTAATATATTAATTTTCGAGACCTTAATTAAACAAAAAAAAGAAAATAGGAAATCCTAAATTTAAAAAAATATTTAATTAACACTTGTTCATTGTATCACATAAAGTATGCAAAGAATTTTGAAATAATTTAATCCAAACTAAATATATTTCTGTTAACTCATCTAAATAATCCCAAAAATTTTTAATGTCTTATGTGATATCAATACAACATGATTTTCTAAATAAATAGTTATTTTAGCGAAATATTTAATAATTCCATAAGACATTTCGATTTAATACTTCATAACAAATTTTATGATATAATTCATGATAAATCCACAAATTCAATTCATCTCGAAACTTGTTCATAAATCCTACGTTATATTCTACCTTAAACATTTGTCAGTATCGAATACCGCACTGAGTTTCATTGATAACTTTCTGATGAAAGCAAACCTATGTATTCTTGCTATCTAATGTATATATACACGAATTTTATGATTCATTAAAAAATTGAATGAATCATCAAGATAGATACTCACATTGTTACTATAGTGATGCGTATGAATTGACTTTTTGTGATCTTCGATTAAAAATAAATATTCCTACCTGTATATAGTCATTAATCCTATTCGTTTATTATGTTATACATTATATTATAACTACATATATGTAATTTAAATAAAATGAATCAATTACCTTATTAGAGAATCGTGGAAAATTTTTTGTTTTAAAACAATCACTAAATCGATACGAAAAGTGACAAACGAAACCGAAAGACTATGTCGATAATCGGTAAAGAAATAACATTCTACTACATACATCTTACGGTACTTTCTATTCGTGCGATGCTTGGCTGTTGAGTTCACCTGTTGCGACGCTGGTGACTTTTAGGCGTACAGTCTTTTCAAACGTACTTTGGTGTAGCTAATGATACGAACTTTCGTATTCTAACTGATCACAGTAATGGGGAATTTCGCTCGAAGATAATCTAAGCCAACTCATATTGCTGATTAAAGTTCTTGTCGACGGTTCAGGTATTGAGATTAAACAAATGTACATTACGTGGACGTAGGATACATTTTCAATCGTATATTAGTTATCTGTTATTCGTTTATTACGCAAGTTTTCTCTGCTAATTTTCCGGATAATGTATCAATCTGATAAGATAAAATTGATGTGTGTCATTTGTTTGTATGAATAATCTTGTGTGAAAATCTATTCGTAATGACAAACAGAGAAATAATTTTATAGACTGAGCTGTATGTGCATTCAATAAATATAACTTACAACCATTTATACGTTTGATATACAGTTTACCGATTAACCGAACACAGGTATTCAAACTTTTAAGTATATTCTTTCTTTTATTATATATGAAATATAATGTGTACTTTGTTGTTAATTTTAATAAAGGTAAATTATTTTATACTTTATGAGATCAATTTTTTTCTTTACATGGAATAAGGATATAGAAGAATATTAAGGATAATGATATTGATTTATATAATGTCAGACTTATGTTAAGCTTAATTTTATATGTTGCAGAGGTTTCAAACTAATAAGAATGACAAGTAATCAAGAAGGAGAGTCTGGTATAACAATACCATTGCAGTACAATAATGCTGTAAGAACTAATCTTTTGGGCATATAATTCTCATTATTAGTTTTCTATAACCTTCACAAATACCATAATAAATCTAACAAAAGATTTAATTCATTATTTGTTACAATAATTTTTACATTTTCAGCATTGGAAAGCTATATTTGAAAAATATGATCTCGATGGGGATGGAAAAATCTCGTATCAGGAATTAAGAGCTATGATACGTAGTTCTACTTATTCTAATGATATTCCAACCAGGGTTGTCCATACAATTATGCGTAAGGCAGATCTAGATGATTCAGGATATTTAGATTATCCAGAATTTATAGCTATGGTATCTTTATTTCTATTCTTATTATTTTTATTCTAATCTTATTTTGTCTTATAATTGTGTTTCTAAAATAGAATAATGCTTATTTAGATATTTTACTTTATATATTTTTATTTTTATTATTATCATTATTGTTATGTACTTTATTTATCCATTAACTATCATAATATTTTAAAATAATCTTTACACTAATCAATCAAAATTTTTTAAATAAATTATATTTAGTAGGCCAATGAATAATCTAGAAACATATATTTAATTCTTTCATAGTCTAATTTAAAGTATTTGCGATAACTGATCTGCTTTTAGATTCACAGAAAAGATATGCAAGGTGTTTTTGGTCACCTTGTACAACGATACGTACAATCTATGGTTCCACAAAGACCTATTGCCTTCCAAGTAGCACGGTCTAGTGATATTCCTGATGGACAATATGAAGAAGAATATAGTTGTAAACCTCCAGCATTAGCAATGATAATTATATCCATATTAGAAATTATTTTATTTTTATATGATGTGATTGTACATAAATCACCTTCTGTTGAAGGACCAGCTGCTACATTATTTATTTATAATCCACATAAAAGATACCAAGCATGGAGGTATTTAACATATATGTTTGTACATGTGGGGTATGTATCTCCTTTTTTTATGAATACATCTATCTTTATGTGTTCAGATAATGATAAAATTTTTCTTTTCACAGAGTATTTCATCTAGTGGTAAACCTACTTGTACAGATAATGCTGGGTATTCCATTGGAAATGGTACATAAATGGTGGAGAGTATTAACTATATACATAGCTGGTGTTGTAGCAGGATCTCTTGGTACCTCTGTATCAGATCCTACAGTATATTTAGCAGGAGCATCAGGTGGTGTGTATGCATTAATAACTGCTCATGTAGCAACTATTTTAATGAACTGGTCGCAAATGGAGTTTGCTGTTTTACAATTATTAGTATTCCTTGTCGTAACGATTGTTGATATCGGTCAAGCAATATATAACCGTTACGTGTTAGAAACCAATAGTCAAGTTGGGTATGTGGCTCATTTTGCTGGTGCCATTGCAGGCCTACTTGTAGGTATAAATGTACTTCGTAATCTGGAAGTAAAAACATGGGAGAAAGTTATATGGTGGACCAGTATTATTACTTACACCATACTTATGACTGCTGCCATTTTATGGAATATTTTATATACTTCTTATTATGAATAGTCATTCTTATCGACTGTCATATATTTATTTTTTGTTGCTGCATTTTCTGATACAGCTAGAGTTTGTAATCTTGCTATTATATAAACAAAAATGAGCAAAACTTCTTTTATTGAAATAGCCAAACAAACAAGGTGCTAATTTAAGCACACTTGTCCAAAATGAGTATTAATATATTGCACACTGCAATATGGGAGGTCTCTATATATTGCACAAAAGAAATAGTTGTTAAAAACTATAATGACAAGTACTTTTAAATACGATATTATTCCGTGTTAATGGAAAAAGATGTAATATTGTTATTTTATTTCATTTTTTTTTTTTTTTAAGTGTAATAAGAACAAATATTTTTATATCGATAAATTAAATAGTGCTCATTTGAACACGATTTATACAAAAAATGGACAATGAGAAATCGGAATAAACTATAAATGGTAATGTTCACATTTTCAAATATTTAGCCAAAATATATTTTTTCTTGTAGAATAATTTTGTTAAAATTATGTTCATTTAAATATGCGGTCTTTGTCTATTGCATCCTATACATAAAAATGTGACTATTGTCCTACAGTAAATATAGAATTATATTTGTAATATGATCCTGTAGTGCAATGTTCTGAATATTTGAATACATATTAGAGTAATATTTTATTACTGCATTTAATTTTGAAGAAATAACTTTTATTATTCATATAATATATGTAAAGTATTATTGGTATAAAAATACTATTATCGATGATTCCGGTAATTTTGTATAATAAGTTACTGCAATCCATTATATCATTTATTTATAATTCACTATGTCATGTACCTGATTTGCAAACTACTAATACATTACAGAACTAATTTGATAATATATGTACATGTAAGTTGTATAAAAACTCGCACAAATTTAAAGTTTTTAATGCAAAATTTATAAATATTTTGGCCACTAACAAAATAAAATAATTTATTTTAATATATGTTCTTAACCAAAAACATTGAAGAAAATAGAGTGTTAGAATTTATAAGTGCCTTCCAAGTATAAAAGTAAATCTAAATCTCTGGTATATATAAAATTATACTGATCTTATTTTTAATTTTTTAAATTGATTTAGAAACACAGTATTTCAATTTTAGTATTACAGAATAACATATTGAGATTTAATTTCAAATATTTCGTTTATAATAAAATCTTATGCACAATTTTCACGAAACAAAAAATTACAGTTTAAAATATAACTTGTAAAAGCTAGAGAATATTTAATTCCACAGTAATTACTTTAAATTTCGGTAATACATTAAAATCCTAGAAATATGTTTTAGAAGATACCCGTAAATCGTGAGGTACATCATTTGAAACGGTAGTATTAGTTTATTTTTCTAATAATTCTAATAATTTTAATAATTAGGTTTGCTGTACACAATTATGTTTTGTGTACATCTATTATGTTTTTTCACTAATTAAATTAATTATTAAAATCAGTAAATGCAAAGAAATTGCAAATATCTATTTTTTTATATTCCAAATTAGTAAACATATTTTTTAGTTTATTTAATTTCTTTATTTTTTGTTTTTATTTTATATGTACTAATAACGTATTTAAGAACCAAATTTCCTAAGAAGTAGAAAACAGTTTCAAATAATGCAATAAAAGTATTAAAAATAATAATAAGTCCTTTATTTTTGTACTTTCATATTGAAGTAACAGATTTGAAATGGAACTATTTATATAAAATATAATGGAATATAAAAGTTTACTAATGCATATAATCAAAAGAAAGAAAAAAAGTTTTGCAAAAAATTACTGCCCTTCTCAACTTATTCTTTCTATTTGTTATATATATTTACAATTACAACTTTTATATTCTTCAAACTAATTCAAGGCATAAAAAGAAAATTAAAATATAACGATAAAAATATAATTTCTCTTATTGTACCATATCTCAGAAATGTTTAAAGAATCTTAAAATTTTTAAAGATAAAGATAGCATTTTTACAGAAATTAAGATTAACTATTAATTGTATTTTTTAAAATTATTTAAAATAATTTAAAAAAAAAAATGATCGAAAATATTTCTTTATCAGTTATAATATATTATGAGAAGGTGCAAGATATTCTGAAATTCTTAAAACTTTTGAAATTAGTGAAAATATTTTTGCAAAACATTAAACTGAATTATTAGTTTAAGAATTTCATTGTAAAAGACGTAACTAATACGAATAAACGTTGAAGCCAACATGTTGCTTCAAAAATATGTGTTACATGTTAGTTGTAATGATCTCAAGAGACAGGGTAATTTGAAAAAAAAAAAAAAAAAACGAACAAAAATACTATTACAACGAACTTGATCGAACAATAAAGAAAAAATTTATCGAGGAACCTCAACTTTATTTGTTAATTCTATTTATATGATTTTTCGCGTGTAAGTGCTTCTTATGTATTATCTCGTGTATGTAAGTTTTGTAATAAATATCAAATGTTAAATTAAAAAATGCGTATTTATATTATCATATAAAACCAATAATTATTTGTGTAATGCATCGCTCATAATTAATCAAAAAATTTTAATCGTTAACAGAAATAAGAATTGTATTTTTTGTAGAAAATATAGTTTCTGTTTATTTTTACTGTTTAGCATTACAAGATTATGTATCTTTACTTACAAATGATAATATAATATCATCAACAATGTCAACTAATTTTATCATTAATAATGAAAATAAGAACAAAAAAGTTATTAATATCAAATTATATTCAAAGAATCTATTTTTGATTTCTTATGAATTAAATCAATAATTCTATGTGATAAGATAAATTACTATCGTAATTTGATGAATAAACTTGTTTTAAATTGAAATGATTAAATGATCAAACAATCGGTAGATTAATTATAGAATTAGTATACAAGTTTCTTGTACACTTTGTATTACAAAGATAATTATGAGCGACACTAAATATATTTAACCTAAAATAATTGTTAACTCGGTCTGATGACGGAAACAATTTGTTCGTATTATTTATGTATTTTGCACGCGTTCTTTCTATATAAAACAGAATAGAGTAAATTATAAATAACCATCGCTTTAACTAGATACGATTTCGACGTTAAAATACAGATAATTGTTAAGTTTCCATTTGTTCGATAAACAGTTTCTATCTTAATAATAAGTACCATCATTTTGGACAGGTACGATCATTTGTAATCGCGACATTTCCTCTCTCTCTCTTTCTTTCTCTTGCTCTCTCTCTCTCTCTCTCTCTCTCTCTCTCTCTCTCTCTCTCTCTCTCTCTCTCTCTCTCTATGTATATATATTTTTTTTCAGTCAAGTATTACGATATTTATTAATAAAAAAAAGACATATCATTAAATCCTACTTAAATGATTAGCTGTACAATTAAATCATCATATATTTTTATCTATTTCAAAAGAAGAATACGTATCAAATATTGAACTCAACGAATTTCTTTTGAGATTCATTAACCATTAACACGTTTCGTGCCACGTGGGCTAACAATGGCCCACCAGAAGTATCTTCCTTATCCTTTACATTCAACCGTGAAATAAAATGAAGGAACAATAAAAGTAAGAAAATACAAAGAACTTGGTGTAATTAAGATTTCCCCCTAATTAAATGCTTCGTTATAATTCTTGCATTTAATTTTAAACTTCAGTTTTATTTTAATCTACCAGGAACTTTAAATTTTATACAGCACTGAACGTGTTAAAAAAAAAAGACATTCATGTACGCTCTGTATATCCATACTTGGCTACATAAAAAATAACACGGAGCGTTCAGAGACAAGAGTCAAAAGGGGTGCTCGTTATTATAACGGAGGTGATTTTTATTTCAACAAAAATAACAATTTACATTGAACTGTTTTGATAATAATATTATCGTGTATGCTACACCTGTAGTTTACTGTAGGCGTGGTATGCTCTCGCTCGCTATTAATTGTAGTTAATTTATTTGAATTGATCGCATTAATAGCGGGTTCGTAGGTAATATCGCTTCTTAGCCTTTTTTTTCTTCTTTAATTATTATTTCATTTCTTCTTTCTCTTTTTTCTTTTTCGCTTTTTTTCCCCTCTCTTTTTTAAATCCCGTTTCGTTTACTTTTTTGTCTCATTAGCTTTTCGCGTTCCGCGCGACCGCATCATAAGCATTATCATCGTCATCGTCATCGTCATCATCATTATAATTATAATTATAATTATTATTATTATTATTATTATTGTTATTATTATTATTATGGTACAATGTTTTTGGGAGGGAGATGAGTACCTCGGCGTGTTTTACTTCTCTTTTTTTTCTTTACCTATGTACAGACTTCTTGCGTAAAAGAGATTGAACGATAGATATCGACCTTCCTTCAGGTTACAAACGAGTAGGTACATACACACGACGTTTTATCGATACCTTACGTTGTTTCTAGTCTATAGTATAGTCTAGATATGATTTGCCTGTCATATCAATGATATATTCGTCTTTTTTATATTGTGTTTGTGTGTTTGTGTATGTATTTTTATTTTCATTTGATGTCTTACGGTGCTACGAAGTACCTAAAAAGAGGGTTGCCATTGTCGTACTCCGCTTTCTAACTTCATTTTTTGTCCAATGTACAGCATTTATTCCACTTTTAATATCCGAAAGTATCGTTCTGAGCAAACATTAATCCTGAAAATATTTTAACACGCGTTTGTTACATCGCGTCGTACTCGTATGTATAAAAGTCGACGCACAGATCAAAGAGTATTCATTTTTTTGATAGATATAGATAGTTTCAATGCGACACGTATATTTTCCTTAAGCTCCTGGTTAGATTCAAAGATAACAAAATTCGACAACGCGACGAATGAGAAAATCAAACGCATTCGATGCGATCAGATTACAGCAGCGAGAAAACAGAGAAACGTCAAGGGCACTCTTCGAAAAGTACAATCGGATTATGAGTGATGGCGTTTGAAAGCTGCGGTTGTTCACACTGTACCTTTCTGCTTAATATCCCATTTTGTATATTACCTCTCTTTCTTTTATTTTACTGGAAGCATTTAAACACGGTTATTCTTCAGGATTCTGATTTTGTACAATCTAAAAACTTTTCTTGTTTTTTTTTTCCTTTTTTTCTTTGTTTTTTCTTTGACGCGTTACAATGAGTGTAAAGTTTCGTAACAATACGATTTGTTGATTGTGAATCGCCTTTATGATCGGCTAAAATAAATGCTCTGTATATCTTATGCGAGGCTGTAGAATTTCCATGATGTGAATTTCGTTCGAAACCGAATCTATATAGCGTATATTTATTTATATGTAATTCTATTTTCGGATAGTGTCACTTTTTCTCACGACTACTTTTTCCACGTTAGGGCCGATTACTGAAATAATACTGAGAAGATGCCCTCTGATCGATATCTTTATAATACATTTCATTTGAACAATGTTTACGTTGCATACATTGTACAGAGCGACAACCTATACACGTGTTATATCATTATGGAACGCTGGGAAAAAATTCGTTTCTGATTATATCCCTTTTTTAATATTCATCATTTCACGATCGAATTAAATAATATCAGTCAGTTGTGACGAGATACTACGATAGCGATAATGTACCGAATATTGCGAGATGATAATAATGATGGCGACCATAATTTGACACTATGTTACCGGCTAACGTAATATAATTACTGGATCGATGCGATCATACTATAATCACAACAGCATGAGAAAGGACAGTGTCGGCGTGATGGATGCATCAATGATCACGTGCTTGCTTAACATTCGAGATCTTTAGACTCCTTTTTACGTTATCGTTTAAAAATATGTAAAAATCGCGGCGTAGAACGCAGAAGTTCTCTTCTTCAAAGTCACAAGTTGAAAAAACACTAAGAAACCTTAATGTGAGACCACTGGCGAAGCAAAGGGTAATGGTTCGTTTATTTACAGACACGATTTTATCAAACGATTTGTTTTGCACTCTTTCTCTCTTTCTCTCTCTCTCTCTCTTTCTCTCTCTCTCTCTCTTACCCTTCTTCTGTCTAAAGTCAAACAACGGTAACGTACAACTCACGAAAGGTGACCGACGAATTTGCGATTCTGAAGTGTCTCGATACACCATTATTGTGTCTATTATGAACTAGAGAGTATTTTCTGTGCTAAGTTAATACGAACGCTTATAGCAAATATTCAACCATTCCTTTCATTTCTGTTCTCAAGAAAAAATTAGAAAACCGAAACTAAAAACGGTGTTGAAAAAAGCTTTATACAGAAGTTTTCAAATTTCAAAATCATTATTTTATCGACTCATGATCGTGTCAAGGAGGCTCTGTAAGATCTTTTGTTTTTGAACCATCGGTCTCCAGATATTTGTCCCTCTCTCTTTCTTTCTCTTACACTCTCTCTCTCTCACACACACACACACACACACACACACACACACACACACACACACACACACACACTCTCTCTCTCTCTCTCTTTCTCTCTCTCGCTCTTTATATAGACATTGTCCGGTACATTGAAGCGATTGTGTATCGCAGAGCATGCATAGTGTGTGTATATATATATCTACATACACACACATATATATTATACACATACATACATATATGTGTGTATGTGTATGTATATATATGTATATGTTGTGTGTATATACATATGCATGAATATCTACCTAGATGCAAACGAACTCTATTTTATCGAACTATAGTTTGAATATTTTCTCCGAACATGTATTCACGCGTGTACAGTTTGTACATATATATTCGACACTCCTCCGATATGATCTTCGCAAAAACTGAACGATGTAACATATAAAACGAAACATAGATGATATTATCGCGACTCCCAATATAAAGTTAACGAAACGTGGTGGTCGTTTTGTAACAATAGTTCGCGCAAATGTATTGAGACACTCGATTATCTGACCGAATATTTTTTTCTCGAGAGCTCCGTCGGCTCAACCATACAAAAGTGCGTAATGAAATAAAGTATCAGGAAATACACATATATATTAAATATATGTATACAATAAGCATGCATATACATATATACATACGTACACACATACATACATACGTACATCATACTCTCTCTCTCACACACATAGACGCACGCACGCGCAAACACACATACATATATATATATATATATACATACATACGTGTGTTATGTACATATGTATACATTTATAACACGTTTGGTAGAAGCGACTTACGGTGCAGCAAATGTTGCAATAAAAAGCAATATTTTTCTTATGTCAAGGGGACTAAGGCTCGTTTCGAGTGTCGCGTGACTAAATGAAGGAGCAGACCGCACGGTTGAACTTACGTTTGCATACAAATATAAAATTAGGCTATATAAAAATTCTTTGTGTACACGTGTATTCACCGATGTATGTATGTGTTTATGTGCTTATGAATAAGTGAAAATGTAACTTGTGTGTAACGTGTATAACTGCGTAATGTATTTTCTGTTTGTTTGATAGTCAGAGCGTACATTCAGGTTCTATAATTTCAATCAAATAAAATAAAATTCACATCCATTCGCTTGTGACGGATGATGATCTTTCTTCATCGATCATTTAATCGCCTGTATACGTTTTCTTTCTTTCTTTTTTTTTTATTAATAAGAGAACGTAGTTCGGGAAGATTCTTTTCCCTAGTCAGTTCATGGCGTCTAATCCCTAAATGCTAGCTACGTCACTTACGCTAAATCTAGATTCTTACAGTATAGCATACGATTAAACTAGCCATCATATACCTACTTGTTCAACTTAGAAATTAATATTGTGTACTATGTACAACACTTAGAATTACACTTTTTTTTTTTGTTGTTTTGTTTAAAACCCACTTCACCAAGGAGAGAACATTTAAAGTGATCTCGGTAAGACAGTACACTGTCAATGTGTGCGAGAATGCATTTGAAATGTCTCTTACACGTCTGCCATATTGACTCCACGTCAAACTTGAGGCTAGTACGCTCTTCGCACTGGTATAACAGTTGAAGCTATTTCTTATAATCCCAGACACATCACAGACTCATTCCAAATAAAAACACGTATGCCTTTTTTGCGTTGTATCATCGTTTAACGATTACATATCATTCATTATGTACAAAAAGCATCCCCATTGTCAACTTGGGCTAGCCTGGACGTTCCACAGGTCGATTTTATTCGATAATGTTTGTTTTTTAGTCTTGCTCCGAAAAGGATCGAGAACTTGCGTACGATGCACACTTTCTTTCCATAAAAAAACGCAAAAGTACGTTTAGAAAAATGATTTAACGCCATTTGAATACAAGTTTTCGAACACATTAAAAATACGAAAAAACAATTTTTGTGTTCAACAAAAGTTTTACTATATTTGTTTATATTGTATTCGGATTTAATATAAAAATTAAATATCACGGCGACACATGTGTTATTTCGTATAAATTTAATAATTTCACAACTGTAAAGATTGTTCTGCGTCGTTTTAAAATAAAAAAATTCCTCGTTTTGTTTTTTTATCAACGTGGATAAGTCAGAAGCGAACGATATCTTAAAAAAAGCATATCCTTAAAAAACAAAAAAAGTGGCGGTGAAAACAGAAATAATTGTATTTAATCTAGTTGATAATTATACACAACGTTTACGTACATATTAGCGCGGAAGATAAGTAATGCGTAAAAAAATATCAATTATTAATTAAAATTACGCTGCTATCATTTCTCATGCGCTGACTAAGCATTAAAAAATAATAATGCTTCTGTAAAATAATCACATTTACGTACACAGAGAGTACGGAAACGATCCTCGACTAAAAGAATACACTGACGGAATATGAAATTTATAAAATAATAAATTCTATTTAAAAACATCGTACTATAATCTCCATTTCGGAATACGATAAAGTTCGTGATAAAAAAAAGAAAAGAAAAAAGAAAGAATAAGAGTGAAAAACGAACGGAACGAAACGAAATACGAGAAAATCTCTTCGATTCGACTATTATTAGAGAAACTATTGGACACGACCAGTTAGAACGCAATGGCTAACGCCCGAAAAACATTAGTAATCGTGAAACATTCGATATTCATTATCGTAGTCTGGATAAGACTTTCGTCGAGCATAAACAAACCGCATAAATACCCTAAGAAGAACATTCTCACAGCGTGTCGATTAGTACACGTTGCTAAATTACTAGACTATCAATCCTCGTCAGAAAGTGGTTCATACTGCGCAGAAAGCAACGGTGCCGGCTCGGCTTGCATTTGCTCAGACTTGGTCACAGAAGTGGATCCGGAAGTTGGAGGTGGTGGTGCTGGTGGCGGCCCAGTGTGCACGCCTAATGCACTGAACGGATAAAAAGTGGTCGTGGGTGCCGGTGCAGGTGGTTGAGGAGTTTGATTTGGTGTTTCGTCGACCATCATCTCTCCACTTGAGGGACTTTCCACGTTTCCTCCAATTTTCTCGTCCTTCTCTCCACTCGTAACATTTCCTCCGTTTCTGTCAGCTGTGTTACTTCCTTTATCGTCCTCCGATGTACGCATTACTTCAACGATTTTGTTTTTAACGTAATCCAGAGGTGAAAGGTGCGGCTTATTGGAAGGAGTTCCGGAAGTTGATGTGGCAGTGGTTGTTTCATACAGGCGACGCCCGTAGTGATTGGTACCTGCTTCTGGAGGTGAAACAGGCTCGACCGAATGGAACTGTTGCTTTCCTACCGATGAAGCTGACTGCTGCTGATGCTGGTGTTGTTGTTGTTGCTGTTGCTGCTGCTGCTGCTGCTGCTGCTGCTGCTGCTGCTGTTGCTGCTGCTGTTGCTGCTGCTGCTGCTGCTGCTGCTGTTGCTGTTGCGACTGCTGTTGCGTGACTCGAATTATTTGACGCTCGTCTCCAGCCTTGACGGAATCCGGTTCACTGGCTTTTCGTCTTTTCCACTGATCTTCCGAGATTTGATACCTATTTCAATTAAAAATATTATATTATTAGAATCTTTAACGTAAAATAGAATATAAAAATAGTAAATTATATTTCATTGAGAACTTACCCACTATACGATCTGTATGAGGAATGTGGAGGACCATAATCCTTAGAAACGATATGATCAACATGTTCTCCAAGAGTGATTGGTTTATTTCCACTTCCATTGCCGCCTGCGCTCCCAGGTCCGCTGTTACCACCATTCCCTTCGCCAGCAGGACTGTGAGCCATCCCATTAGGTTCTATTGGAGCTTCCCGGTGAAATCCCTGAAAAGTTTTCTATCGTACAAAACACATCTATGCATGTGAACACTTAATATATAGATTATAATATATAAAAATTAACATGAGAAATTTCAGCTTACCTGGAAAAGACGATCACCTGGTCGTTGCGGCTGAGAATTTCCACCAGTGTTCTCTACACTTTGATTAATTTGGTGTGTTATAATAGCATCTATCAAACTGGCGGCTGTTAAGGTAGATGCTGATTCGTTTTGCTGCTGGTTGGAGGACTGGTTTTGTCTAGAGGATGGCTGTTGTTGCTGTTGTTGTTGCTGTTGGGATTGTTGAGGTTGTTGAAGTCGAGAGGACTGAGTAAACCCGCTACTTATTAATCTGCTATCCCTATCAAGTTGTTGTTGCTGCTGATCTCTATACAATTGAGCCATATGTCTTCTTTCAGCTTCCATTCTCTGTTGCTGTTGAATATGTTGCTGAAGCTGTTGTTGTTGTTGTTGTTGTTGCTGTTGTAAATGCGCCAAATCTCTCTCCCTTTGTTGTTGTACAGCTAAACGATGTTCTTGGTGTTCCTTTTCACGTTGAGCAGCAACCACTGCCATCTGTTGATGAAGCTCTTTTTCTCTTTGTTGATGGACGGTAAGACGGTGATCAGTATGTTGTATATCCTTCTCTCGTTGCTGTATCGATAGTCTGTGCTCAGCATGTTGCACGTTCTTTTCTCTCTGTTGAACCAATCTATGTTCCTGCTGCTGAATCTCTTTTTCGCGTAGGAGAACCAAATCCCGTTCTCTTTCTCTATCACGTGGATGATGGTGAGCTACAGCCATTCTGTGATCCTGATGCATGGCTAGACGGTGCTTATCTCCATAACGATCAGCTAGTAGTCTATCTGCCATAGTTTTACCAAGACCCTCGTGACTGCTACTTCCAGATGCAGGATGACCATGTGGATGGGGAACAGGAAGACTTGGTTGCTGTACAGCGACATCCACCAAGCTAGAGAATGCCTCCAGTCCTGGTGGTGGTGGCGGGTAATGAATCTGCTTTTGTGGATTATGCCTCTGTATCACACCCTGTCGATTCTGCGTATGAGTCTGTGGCGGGGGTGTGCTGGTATAGTACAATGTCGATGGCGCCTCGTTTTTACTACTACCTTCAGATGTGCCAACACTTCGACTACGTGCGTGCATCTGTTGACTGGTAATGTAATCATTCATAATAATTTGTCTGGACGACAGCTGTTGTTCCATGGTGTAACTAGGAGGTGGTCGCACCGAATAAGAATTGTACTGATTACTATGAGTTACTACCACTGCTGCTGTCCCGGCTTGGGTCTGGCCTTGGCCAGGAATGTTACCCGTCGTTACAGGTGAGTGTCTGATAGTTCTATGATAATCATACATGGGAGCACGCTTGTCCACTGCGAAAGGATGAACAGGGGTTCCTTGAGTTATCGATCCTGTTTCTTTAGGGCCTTGATTGCTGGGTGCATTTACGACACTGGTACCACTGGTCACACTAGGCGTTCCAGCGGCATTGCCAGGGTTTCCTGGAGGAGTCATTTGTCTAAGAAGACCATCGTAATGTGCACTAGATACAGGAGTACCGTGCGTAATGGAACCGCTTTTATGGCTTGTTGTTCCTATTGCGCTTAACTTGGGTGACAATTTAGGATGTGGTGGTGGTACTGCAATTTTATTCATCTTGGGTGTAAGGGGTGCTTGAGGTCGTGGTGACGACGACCCGTATACCAAAGGACTTTTGGCACCACGTCCTTGTTCGGGATGAGCGTGAGGATGATAGTAAGCACCTGGAGGAGGCTCTGGGCGATAGAGAGTGACCGTCGGTGGCTTGTGAAGTGTTTGCAGGGAATGATTGTATTCTTGTTGCTGCCTCGGTTTCTTGATGCTCAGATCAAGGGTACCTTCAGTGCTTTCTCTCAGTGCCTGCTGA
>NW_016920357.1:43182-61391 GCF_001483705.2 Eufriesea mexicana
CTGCTGAACTTGCATCACGACTAAACCTTCCTTTGGAAGTATGTCCGATGTTGATGACTGGCTACTCGATGGTGCAGGTGGACAAGGGGTAATAGTTGCTTGCATTTGACCTAATAGAGTAATTTCGACAAACAATTATTTTCCGTGACAAAATTGTATAAAGAAATAAAAATAATCGTAATTATATAAATAAAACGATACACGACAATGAAAACTACGCATAAAATTATTCCTTTTTGTTTTTCAAAAGTTACAAATATAAAAAATATATAGATATAAATATAAAATACCATTTCCCATTCAAAATTTATTCCTTACATAAATTCATTTAAAAGATAGATCACAACTAGTAATTTATTGCAGAAGGTATACAAAAAAATGTTAAAAAATATTATCTTTTATCCTACCACTTATAAATGACTCATAACATACAACTTTTCTATTCAACTAACCAATTTGCTGTGGACTAGGAGCAGAACGGTGTCCATGATGAGGGCCAGATACCACCGACAAGGTAGCCAAATTCGAGTCTCTTGGCATACTAGTATTTGCCATAGTGGAGGATGGTTTATATTCTCTTACAAAAGTGATATCATTTCTATGATCCGTTTTTAATATACTCGATATCGTTGGTGTTCCAGAGTTTACTGGTACCGAAGAACCACCAGTACCAGCTGGACTGTTAGGATTACGTTTCAATTGCATTTCAATAACACCAAGCATAAGATCCTTCACAGTGAGGGGATTGGAATTGCTTGTGGTGGATGGAGGTGAATGCGAAGGAGGTGGCACCTGTTGATGCGATTGTTGATGCTGTTGTGGCAGCGGCGTGGAGTTATTGGCAGTTGTCAATGTGACGACCACGCTGTTATTTTCTAAATCGGTACCTCCCTGACCTTCGTCCGCCGTCTCCTGAAACAATCAGCGAACCTCTATCAGACGGCCCTATCAAGTGACAAACTTCTTTCCATATTTAATTATAAGAAAATAAGAAAAACGAAACATAAACTAGCACTGAGATCATTTTAGCACGTTCAATAATTAAATTTATTCTTGAGGCATGTAAATCATGTTTGGTATGATTTAATTAATTTACACGATTTCAATTATTTTCGACAGTTCTTAAGTATAATAATAAAATGTTCAATATACAGAAGAAATTAAATAATGTCATAATCAGCTGGAAATAGGACAGAAAAATAATTATAATAGCATAATAATATTTATTTTAAGACAAAAAGTTCAGAACACAAATAACAGAACGACATAATTGTTTATTAAAAATAATCCAAATGAAGTTATAATACAGTGAATAAAGTTGAAAATTAAAACTAAGAGATTAAAGGAAATTTCAAAACTTATGATTTAATACTTGAAAGTAATGCACTTAAGAAATACAATTAACAAAAATAAAGTATCATAAAGGTCCGTTTTTTGGCACATAGGATTAAAGCTAATTTAGCAAAACTCGATTGCTTCAAATATTAGCAGCTATTCATATGATATAAAACATGTTAAAATGATTTTTCTCATGAATGCTATACAAACTACAAAATTTACTCTAGCATTCCCTCTTAAATGATAACTGGATAAAAACTTGGTCTTACCGTGGCAGAACTATCATAATCTTCTCTAGTACCAGCCGAAGCAGCGTTGCTACTTCCACTGGCGGAAGACTGTTGTGATGGACCTATGCTCACCGGTGGTACCAAAGACACCACAGCAATATCCGCTAACTTCTCACCGAGCTTCTGGTCCGTAGATCGTGAGAAAGACATTGGTAGATTTGAGGATGCTGTGACACCTGGTGTACCTGGGGTTCCACTGGACAAATTGTTCGCTGGACTACCTGCACTGGCTGTATCACTTGAATCATGGACCTACAGAAAAAACAAAATTTAGAAATAATTATATTAGATGAATTAGAATTATACTCTTAAGAAATAATAATAATATTAAACCAGCTTCTACCTTCAGATGAATATAAGAAAGTAAGTAAGAAATTTATTTAATTAGAATTAATATATTATTTTCACAAAACCATGTTATAAAATTCTCTGGATATCAGTATATTGTTTCCAAGATTTAGCATAAAAATTACACAAAATACGAATGTTTCCCCTCTCTAGTATCTGAAAACTGATCGTGAATGTAGTAAAAATATTTTACCAGAAAATTATGCACTGTCCAACAAAAGCACTGTCACTCTCAAGAAAGACTACTAATTAACAGCTTACCGCCAGTTCATCGCAGCTACTCGTACTGCTACCACTCTCTTCTTCATCCGTCAAACAAGGTCTCCTTTCTTCACCTAATGACTGATAGTATTCTGCAACCACCTGATCTAAACTCAGCTTCTTTCGGTAGGCAAAGTAATAGTTCTTGCACTGATGATTCGTCTTTCCAGGTATTTGCTCGGCAACCTTCACCCAGTTTGTACCATGCTCTCGTAGGGCTCTCCTCAATTGTTCCAATTCCTCGTCCGTCCACTGTCGAGCAAGGGAATCGGCTGTGTCCTCGGGCACCTCGGTACCACTGGTCAGGTGTGGCGCCAATCGTCGAGATATTCGATTGAAGCAGGCCGAGCAACATTTCGTCGCGTTACTTGGTATTTCTGTATAAAGAAAGGCGAGAAAATTAATATGTATTGGTAATAAACATGTTTGAAATATAATTTATAGAAGAGAAGAATTTCTTAGGAATTAGATTGAGCATCAGTAGTTGAATTAATTTATTTGATGAATTACTTTTCAGTTTTCCTACATATATAAATCATGAGTGAGTGGAAGGATATCTCTAAACATTTCTATTTTATTCCTCAGTGTCTGATAAGTATATTTTTCTTCACTAATTATTCTAATTCAAGTGCTACAAATTTTCAGCTTACACTGGGAGTGAATTTTAAATTTTATGTTAAGCTAAACATTGTTTATTTCTCTTAGCAAATATTATAATCGCTCAAAGTCAGAGACTCTTCCTTTCACAACGTTCTCGTATATACGAAACTTACGGAATTCTTGAACAATTGGATCACGAATTTCAGCAGGCAAGTCGAGCCACTTAGCGGGCAACGCTCGCAGCCTCTTGACCCTGGTTTTCGAGCTTGCGTTGTTCAAATTCGGACAACCTGGTAACGGACACGCGGTGTACCGCCCTCTAACGGCCTTGCACCTGCAGGTATTACACACGCGAGCACCAGGTGCAATCTGATCCTCTCGCAGGCCGTATTGAGACGCTTGACTCCGTGGCAATGCTCTGCTCTGCGTGTTTCCCTCGACTATGTTTTGACAAACTGTACAAGCGTGTGGACCAATCTGTCTACCACTTTCTAAAAAAGAGAAACGATATTTTTTATTACAAATAACGAAGCTATTCTGGATTATTATTACTATTTTCTTATTAAATTATTCAAATTAATATTATCATTTTCCCAGGATAAAATATATGGTATTATGCTAATTTTAATTAATTATTATCGTGTGGAATAAATGAGTCTACACTCTTCGAGATCGTACATTGTTAAAATAGAAAATATCAAGGATTCCCAAAAATATCTGGAATTTCAAACATTTGTATACTTCGTTCAATGAAAACTGGCAGGAAGTATAAATACCTACTCGTGAACGACATGTGATTAAAACTGAAATACATTTTTCTAATACATGTATATTAGGAAACGGAAAGGTGAAGGGGGACCCTCGACGATGCCCTCTTTTATTTTCCATCCCTGAGCATCGCGTTGATCATATGGCTCTATCACTGATTACGTGATCGCGCAACCATAGCAACGATCACGTGAACGTTTTGTTTGTATTTTTTATCTTTCCTCGTTCGAACGTTTGAACATTTTGACATTTTCTTCGCGATGAAGTTCAGCAAATAGCAGGCAAACGCTTGATACGCGGCGTGCTCAGCTCGGCAGATTCCGAGGCGGAGAAGCAAGAACTCCAGCGAAAACACGGAGAGCTTCGCCGAGTATGTAGCGGGAGGAGGAAAAAGCGATGAAACAGCAGCAGGTCGGACAGGAGGAGGACGGACAGCCGAGCTATACGGAAACGGAGCGAGAAACAGAATAATTACCAAGACTTTGCTGGTTAACTAATTAAGGGTAGCCAATTAAAAAGTTCTCTCTCGCCCGCGGCCTCGCAAACATTGACATAGAGGCGGGAGACATGGTAAAATCGCTTTGATGGTTTTACCCCGGAACGCTGGGTGCCAGGTGAAAAATTTAAGTTTATTCTTTCTCCGACCATTATTGTCCAAGTATCGCGGGGTCATTTGCGTAAGTACCATCGTTGAAAAGCGCTCGAAAGCGAAAGAATGTGAGGCCAGGTGTGCGGCCACGTTTCACGAAATATTTTCTGGTGCGCGTGTGCCCCTGAACCGAGATAGAGGATGGCTTAATTGGCTGATTGTGTGAATCTCTTGTGATTTTACGGAGCAAAGAAGTTTAAGAGTGGCTCTTCACGCGGTTATCTAGAATGTAGGAGTGGGAGAAGGTCGGCCGGTTTTTAAATTGTTAATGGCCGTATTTAATCGGCATTTTGAAATGTTTCGAGTTACCAGGAGTGTCTCGGGAGAGAAGTGGCGAATTTTTGTGGGTTACTTTAGAAGGAGTCGTTGAGTTTAAAATGTTGCTGTTTGTTTTTAATTGGAAGTATGATAACGAATAAATATTGTAATTGGGTCACAGATGTAGATTGACAGAGTTACCTTGTGTATGTACATGTAAGAAATATTCAAGTAATGGAGGTATTGTGGATAATGTATTTACGTGGGAGAAATCGATTTTTGCATTAAGACATAATTTTGCGATGATTATGTGAAACATTGACTTCTTGAATAATTTCACATTCGAATTAATTTTCGTCGATATATGAATAATTTAAAAATGTACATTTGTACAATTATCACCGTATTTTTACTGAAGTAAAATTTTTTAGCGATTTTTCGATGTATATTTTTTTATGTAATAATTTTCAGGTCGTTAGAATATTTTTTACAAAAGAATTATTTTAGTTTATAATAAGTATTTTCTATTTTATCAGATATTAAACGTAGAATTAGTACACAAATTAAAATGACTGGCTTCAAATATTTTGGAATATTATTAAAAATATGTGTCTGATTTTGGACAAAATTAATGTTGTAGTTTATTTACGCAGGAACGTGATACATACTTATTTATTTTCATTAAACTATTTTAATGATTATTATTTGTGTATAGTGTATTTAATTGCATATTATATAGATCTGTAAGTTTTAGTCTTAATACTATATGTATAGTTATAAGCACTTGTTGTCAATTCTTTTTCATTTGATATTAGTTTTATAAAAATATCTAAAAAATATCTAAATAGCTAAAATCTAGCAAATGTACATTATGTTAAATATAAAGTAAAAAAGCAATTAAAATGTACATTCAAAAAGTGTATGTTATTTAAAATTTAAACCCATTTACGTTTATATTCTGATAAATATTTGCGAAGCATATAACAATTTGATGATGGTCTGAAACATTTAACCTTGGTGTCATTTATTTGTGAAGTTTATATATTTTCTCGTTGCGTAACGTAATTAATAAATTTGTGGATAACACAACGTTTGTAATAATTATTAATTTCTAGTATCGGTTGAATATTTTGTTAATTTTGCATTATTATCAGGGAGCATATGTACACCAATCAAATAAATTACCAGAGAATTTGGTGTGAGAGACAATTAAAGCTTCATTAATAAGCTAATTTGCAACTCTCGATATTGTTTTACTTATGTACGTATTTTCACGTATTACCATCTTTTCTCATGATTTACGTAATTGAATAATAAATTTTGTTTCGATATATATTAAAGTGTAATATTTAGCATTGACAAAATATTAAATCATATACAATATTTTGTCGATATTATTAATGAAGGTATCATTATAGAGCAACCATGATAAACGTTAATTAAAACACAGTTTCCTTTTAATTTTGTACGCATTGTTAATTTATAAAATTGAGAAACATTACTTCATTAATTAAATATAATATTTCTGAATTGAGTTGAGATCAACTAAAATTTAATCAATTCTGCATATTTTTATCTACATACATTTGAAATCCTAATCACACTAAAAGACACTAAAAGATTCTATTCAAGAAATAATACGACATACAGATATCTCTCAAAATTTTTCAACATACAAAATACTATACTAATTCTTTCAGCAATGCCGACAAATATATCCGTCAGAAGATTCCGCTACTGGGCATATTATACAATACATTATTTTGTATAGTATTTTCATTCTATCAATATACATTCATGCATAGATAACATCCGATCTCTTCTTTGACGTCCAAATTAAATAAATATAATTAAAAGCTGAATAGTTTTAGCTCTATGATCTAGTTACTCGCCCTATTAACTAATATCAAGAAAGTTAATTTAGATTTCTGTATACCAACAAATAGATAGAACCATCCCATTCGACAAACGAATGAATAATAATAATATCACTACCAATAACAATTTAATTCACCTAATTTTTTACAACCAACCCAAGCAATTATCCGATCAATTTTATCCAGGTTTCGTAAAATTACCCATTGGATCATATGCAATGCCTAAATTATGAGAGGCAATTTCTCTGGCACTTGGGAATGGCTGCCAATCAGTGTCGCGAATATTCTCGTATGGCGTTTATATGATTGCTCGGTAGACAATTCTTCCTCTCGCGTACTGGTTACCGTCCCTCCCGCTATTCTAGGCTATATTTGGCCAATACAGCACCATCGGTAGTCCTGCGTCGACAATAATTTTCTCTGAGTTTCGAAACACACGGATATACCGCGTGACAGGTCTCGAGAGATTAGCGTACGTATCATCGTAGTTCAATATACGAAAAGTGCGCAGATCACTTTGAACGATTGCAAAATCGCCGATAATGGGTGAAATATTGATGGGCTGCATTGTATTTTTGTTTGATCGAAAGTTTGTTTTAATTATCGCTTTTTAAATGGAAGATAAGCGATTGATTATTGATCGAGGTTTGGAGTTGTTATATGTTAGTATGGTAACACTTGTTGATTATTTCTGACCCTCATGGTTTTTAATTGGTGTTATGGATATCTGAAAGTTGAGTGCTTGGATTAGGATATTTAAATTTTGAATGTTTCCATGTGAAATATTAATATGACTGAATATCTTGAAATTTAATATCTCTAAGAATTGTTAGAACCCTTAGTAATGATAGCGTTGACAAGAAATTTGAAAACACAGTTCGCGAAAATGGTATTATGTATTATAATATTCTGAAATTTATTACAAATTTGTTATATCTAATTATAGGAAACAAACAATTGAACAATGCTAACAATACGTGCTTAACTAAAGATATATTAAATAAGTCAACAAGAATTCAGTATGTCTCACTATAATATCATTTCAGAAATCAATAAAAAGAAAAAAGAGGGAATCACGCCAATGATTATGTGTCTCTAATAGTTCGTGTAATTCACCAAAAATTTGCTATTCCTAATTCTAACCTCTGTAATATATAAGGAGACAAAGTTATTAAATGTTTAACCGCATCAAAAGTCATTTATATGCAACTCCAAGCTCTTAAAAGAAATTAAAATTTACTATATCTAGTGCTGGAATAACCAACAAACAATATTTTACCACAGAAATTCTTTAATTTTTTTTTTTAACAATGATATAGTTAACCCTTTATGCACGAGTGCCACATATATGTATTTTGTGGAAGCCATCAGTTTAGCAGAGGAACGCATACATGCGTTCGACGAAAACAACCGATAGGGCCGAGGCTGTTGCGACCCTAGGACCCTCACGTCTCAAGTTAAGTGGTGGAATACTTTATGTCCTTATTGTCAGCATCGCTATAAACGAAAATCACGTTTAAGCAGAAATGTACACTGGTAGTTTTGAATGAATATCGCGGCAGCAGCTCGGCCCCCACGGTTTACTCAAAACCGCTCCGTCCGCAATGGGTTAAATGTTCGTATGTATGTATGTATGTACGGAACAAAAAACGGAAAGAAAATGATAGAAAGATGAAAGGAAATGTTAGATTGTAGCGAATTCTCTTTGTACAGAAGTCTCAAAATCTTTTAAGTACTTAGGTTCTCTAAAAGTCTTAATCGGCCCTGTTTAAGCTTAACCTTAATTTGTCAAAGCGTAGTGAAATGTAATAAAAAGCGCAGTAGGAATACCAAAACTTGTTTTGGTTATTCATTAAATCATCTTGTGATTCATTAAAAATCGCCTATATGCAGCACCAATATATTCAACAAACAACACGTGAGTAAAAAATGCCAATAACTGCTCATCTCTCTCAAGCGCACATAAAAATGGTGAAATACGTCATGGAACGAAATAGCAGGATGCAGTATGCAATGTTTGGAGAGAGGGAACTCAGAACACTTAGATATCTGACATTTCGCGCAAAGCTATTTTTCTTTGCTGTATTGAAGCATTCACGGCCGCGAAACAAAGACTACAGTCGAAAGAATGTCGTCGAGCTTGTTCAAACGATAATCCGAATGGAACTAGAGGGCGAGGAACAGAGAAAGACAGGAAGGAATGAAAAGAGAGTGAAAAAAAGAAAAGTATAGTTACCGCTGGTAAGGGAGAGACATTAGCCACTTGCTAATTAAGCTGGTTTGAAACAGAGCGACGACAAGGAGTATACCTTGAATATTTCATAAAGGGTATCACGAGAGAACTAGTCCCATACACCTTTCCCCTATCCACCACCCTTTCTCCCCATCTCATTTATCTGCCTTCAGTTTCACCCACGTGTGTATAGTCCGTTTAGTCATATGGTCGTAAATTATTGTATCAAGCGGCTGTATCAATTGATACGGAAATGGCACGGTAGTCGCTAGTACCGAAGTTCGTATGCAAGTTGCAGCTCTAGACAGTGACACGTCAAAGAGTAAAACGAAGAAATTGCCACTTAATATCTAATTAATAACAGTTATTATCAATTTACTATCATGAAATTGTGGCTAATATTTTGGATAGATAACAAAATTTTTATTTTCCATAGGCTGTGATTAGAAATATATTATAAGGGGAAGAAACATTTCAAATCGTTATCGTATCATACCGAATGACAACTCCAGGTCTTTATCTCTTTCAAATATTTTAAATTACCATTCCAGCAGTGTAAACATTTTCTGTTTGACTGATTTTATGACCTAACTATGTATATCACTCAAATTGGCTATAATTTTAGCTTTTCTTTTCACAGCTTGAATTTTGATCGAAATTCATTACACGTGTTTCTATCACTCCTATTGACGGAGATGGATGATCGATGAATAATTGATGGATATAATGTACGATTTTTGTAAATATGAGTAATTATATTGTGTATATGGAATGGAAAACCTTTGTTGAAACGTAAATTGAATACAAGTAAATTTACGAATACAAAGTTATTAATTTAAATAAGATTTTTGGAATTTCAACAATAATTTGAAAATTTGCGGATAAAATTGTGGAAAAAAATATGAATAGGTTTAGTTATCTAATACAAAACTTAGTTCCATCAAACATTCTAAAATACAGTATTTTTGAAATTAATATTTTTCAGGTTTAAGAAAAGTACGTTGATTCACGTTAATTAAACTCATTACCGAATAAAAAAGATTGCTTCGATTTATTAACAAAATTTTCCTGAAGCGTTTACATTATATATATATATTGTACGTAATTTTTCATATTCGGATTAATTTACCGACTTTCACTAATTACTAAACTAAATATTACAAGGAATAAAATAAAATAAATATGAATGCAGTTGAGTATATTCTTCGATCTGAAATTGAAATAAAATATACTACATATATAGAATGTGCTAAACAATGCATATTTAATTTCTTTTGTTTCATCCGTGAAGGCGTACCGTGTGTATCGATGATTCAAATGTCTGCGAACAAGCATGCAAGGATCAGCTAATGGGTTAAACCAACAAGTGAGCATTATTACGCGTATCCCCTAAATGCATCCAGCAATTCTGTGTTAATAAAATATTCCCTTTGATTATGACCGTACACGTGTACATGCGTATTATGCGTACAGCAAACACGGAATATTGTCGATTTATTCATTATCACTGGGAGTTAAGCACAGAAAGAAAGCACGATTAACCTGGCTTAAGCAAATGTCTTTTAACGTATGTGAACTAAATGAAATAAACAGAGTTTATTAGTGACGACAAAATGTTCTGCTTTATTTTACGTGTAATTGTCACGATTTTGGATCATCTAGTCACTGGGGGAATTGCGTAAAAGAAGATTTATAAGTACATGTGTGTATCTATATAGTTTCTTCTTATTTTATTTTTTGTTTTAATTATGGTTCATTTTTATTTATTTTTTTTTATTTTTTATAATTGTACTATATTATGGTTCTTTGAAATGCTTATATAAATATTATAAAATTTGTATTTCATCATTCGAGAATTTTCATATTTCCCTTTCTCAGCACCCGTGCAATTAAAAACAAAAAAACGATATATAAAAAAAAAAGAAAGGAAAAAGGGAAATTCTAAATGTTTTTTCCAACTCGTACCTGTTCGATGAACAGATTCCTTTTCACGAGGAAGTACGGAAATTAAAACGAATAACCGAAAGGGGTTGAGGGGGTGAGGGTTTCTCTTCTCCTCTTTGCGCTGACGTTTCGCTCGAGGCATCGAAACACGTTTTTTTATTTACGTATTTATGAGATTACATAACGGTCGGACTCGACAAAAATGATTAAAAGCAAATATGTACAGTGGTTTTTCGCGATGCAACGTATGGCGAGGACAAGGAATCCTCAAATACATAATAATACAACGTACAGCCGAGTCAAATCAATCGTAATACTACGTTACGGGAGTAACGAGAATTCATTTTTCCATAATCCAATATGGAAACCGCGATTTAACTGTGTTTTTCATTAAAGCGAATGCTACGTGTTCGTATATACAAGAAATATACGAAGCATAACGCGATAATGGAAATTACTAGCCGTCGATTATTTTTATTCGTGTTACGAAAGTTGATGGATTATACCACCGGCTTGATAACGGAATAAAATCTTCGAAATTGGAGAACTTATGGAATGGGATCCACGAGCACATACGCGTATATCTGCTCAGGATGATTCGATTACCGTGTTTGACCACGTGTGTTCACTGCAGAACGTTTTAATGATGTACAAACGCTGCTCTTGCAGAATTCATGGTAAACAAAAATTCGTTAGAATCGATAGAGGGAAGATCATTCTTTCTTTTCATTTTTTTATTTTTATTAAATTACATTGTTTTCCTTAATAAATCCGTCGTTATCATGGTGAATCGAAGGTGGAATTTTAACGACTTTCAATGCATTCGAAAATCTTGTAATAACAGATTTTTGGAAACTTGTAAAGTTTTTCCAAAGTGGAAAATTGTATGCTGAGAAATATAAATGTATCGTGTGATAATGGTCTTTTAAGAATTTTGAAAATTATTAGAAATATTTGTTCCGAAATCGTTTTGTAATTTGTTTCGGGAAGAGGTATGTATAGCTCTGATTATGGTTATTTGAGTATAGTCTTTCTCATAGTCCTTGCACCACTTTCAAGAAAATTTCAGAATAAAGTTTCTCGATTTTATACAATGAAAAAGTCATATTAAAAATAGGAATATAAATATGAAATTTTCTTGGAAACTATAATAAATGAAATATAAATATATCTAACTTTTTAACATACATTCGACAAAAAAAAAAGGATTCGATGAATAAAATATGTAATAAATGTCTGAAAGAAGTTTTTCATAAATCATATGTACATTAAATTCTTTCATATCCAAATTTTTATTAAATACTACGAAACATGATTTTTCAAGGTCTCATATTTCAAGTATGTCTCCTGGATGTTACGAAAATTCTCTCATACCTTAATTGGGTAAATATTAATATTACCGAGTTTATATCAATATTTTGAAAAAACCTGTTAAAGCAGAATTTGAAGAATTTTTTAATTCCTGAACTGATGATTTTTATAAATCACTCTGCAATTCTTCTAATTAAATATAAAATTAAATATAATCATACAAATTATATATTTAATAACTACAATTCTAATTTTTTTTATCAAATTTTGCTTGCGAAAACGATATTTCATATCCAACAATCTAAAACTATTATCACTGTGGATATATTGCAGCGTAACAAATTAAAATGAATTACTTTCCAAAATCTTATAATTTGTAATCAGTTAATTTATTTTGATTACATTGTACAACAAATTTTTACTTTTTCTCTAATCCGTAATATCCATTAGGTGATTCTACTAGAGTTTATTTTCTTGGATCCAAATCCGTAATCCAAATTGCCCTATCTAAATTAAGTATTACATAAAAAGTAAGAATGTTGGGAGATTCGTTGTTGTCTTACAAAATAGGTGAGAGCATTCCCTATTTATCAATGTCTATACATGTACAGAACATGGAAATCTAAACTATGGAATTGCAAGTGTAATTTTAGTTTATAAAACGTGTATAAATTATATAATCTATTATTAATAACAGATTAATATTGTTAATAGCAAATTGTTCACGACGTAAATTTATAGTAATAGTAAAAAAATTAATAAATTATTAACTATTAAGGCGAAGAAATAGTAATTAATAAAATCGACCAAATTCAAAGATTTCCAATTGGGGTGGGGGGGGGGGCTCGGCCGAAAATATCGAGTGCGCGAGGGGTGGGGGTCCGAAGTGAGGTTGGGGTTGGCCACCCCATCCTCACCCCACCCCATTAAACAATTTACTAATAATTTTTGTTTTGTTTGCAGATATTAATTATTTTTTTCTTCCAGGTTTTAATTTTTTTTTTTTCAGGTATTAATTACTTTTTCTTTTTCCAGATTCTTTTTTTCGTTTCTATTGATTTTTATTTTACAATTCGAATATTTCGTATAATATTCGAATGTTTCGTCGTTGGGTTATTTATGTCTCATCGTTGGGTTCTTAATAATTATTTTTTCATTTTCAGCATTTAATTATTTTTCTTCTTTCAGATTTTACTTTTTCCTTTCTTTTGATCTTTATTTGAGAATTCGAATATTTCGTGTAATATTCGAATGTTTCGTCGTTGGTTTATTCATATCTCATAGTTGGTTTGTTTCTTTCTCATCGATGGGTTGTTTCCTCCACTTGGTTAACCTTCATGGTTTCTATTCGTTCGTTTTCTTTCCTCCTACTAATCCGTTTCCTTTCAGGTTTATATTAACAATAATATATTCTGTTTTAGCTTTTAGGTTTCTAAAGATTCATGAATGGGCGGCGCAGGATGCATGTGTTTAGACCTAAGTAGTTATAAGATAGATTCTTAGATTAAATTTCATGTGCGTGCTTTCTGTATAAAGATACGCTACCTAACTTGGAGCGAAACATATCATTTCTCTATACCCCTCGTTTACCAAATAGAACATAAATGTTCTCGCGATAATCGCGATTGTTCTTTAGTACCGACTAGTCTGCGCGATGTACTCTCTTGTACTCCATAACTCCATGTTTCATAAGTCATCCAAACGATTCGTTCCGACACACACCCTCGCCACTGCCACCCTTGTCATGCATCGGTTCTAGGGTGGTCGGCGGGTTGGCACTCATCTGGAATCAATTCGAGGGTCTGTCGGCCTTAGTCGTCCTGGGCACCAGCGCGTGCACGACCGGGGTATGGGCCCTGTAGCCGTGACACTGCATATAGGTCTGCCGTCAGTCCCCATGGGATGATTAATTTCTCCCCCATGTGGCAGGGACCTGCGTGACCGGCTACAGGGCCTCGCTAGGGACCCTCGGGTTGATTTTGGATGTTTCGCTGGTTCGTCGATCGCTCTCGTTCGCGAGTAAGTCATGGCAGGGTCTGCGGTGGCTGGGTGGGCTAGGTTCGATCGGGAGGGTGCCGAGGCATGAAGTTGTCTTGTACACGAGAGTACGTCTCGTAGGCTAGTCAGTCTTCGAATAATCGCGAACTCGTCCGGGCGCGAAGCGTTTTTTTAACTTGCTCGCGTCTTTATAATTAAAAACTATCTTAGCGTTGCGATAGTAGAGTTTTAGTATACCGAATCGAAACACCTTTTGTAAGACACGAAATTTAATAAAGTGTCAGTAGCTTCGCCTTAATCTCCTTCGCTCCAAGTTAGATTAGGGTATCTTTGATACGGATAGCACCAGTAGGTTGCGCCACTAGGGCGCATGTCGGGTTTCGATGCGTAGCCACCTCCACGTGGTGAGACCTGGTAATTGGTATCGTTTCCCAAAGAATAATTTTTGAGAAACGATACCAAGCTAAGAGCTACGCACCAAGTTTAAAATATATCCTATCTATTGTAAATTTTTAATGTTCCCTTTGAACTTTTGCAATTTTCCGAAATTTTAGAGCAGAAATGTATTCTTTTCTTTTTCGTAGATTATTACATGTTGGCTTCATTGCACTTGGTAATCGAATTACGCGTAGTTATGGCACTGTCGGGGCTAGAGAAGTGATTAATGGCTGTCGTATACGCGTTACCAACGAATTTTTTTCGATCTAATCTAATTGAAATCTGTTTCGATAATTCTGTTCCATGGTTTCTTCTTCACAAAAGCGTAGAAAGTACGATCGGTGGCTTCTTTTTAAACTTTGATGACTAATCATAATTATTCAGAAACACAATTATAGTTATGGATAATCGTAAATCCGGGATACTCTCACCTAACTTTTGCAACAAGACTGAATCGCCTAACATTCTTACTTTTTATATAATACTACTTTTTGTATTGTGAAGACTGAGGGTAATGGGATCATTTCGATTACGGATTTGTCCTCGAGAAGGTAAATTTTACAAGAGTTATCTAACGAATATTGCAGATTAAAATTTGTGTTAAAGAGTATTAAAAAATGAGTACATTTCGTTATATTTTTTTTTACTAGCAGCAAACTGGCTATACCCTATGATCGCGGCGACAAATGGTGGCAGGAGTCTTGCAAATACAGGATGATCGTTGCAATGGTGCTCCGGAAAACAGATTAAACTCTGTCTGAATGTGATCTGGACGTGTAAACAGTGCCTTTTAATCGAAGAGCAGAGGTAGAAAGGGACGTGAAGAGGAAAGAGATAGTAGAAATGACTATTCATTGTTGGGGCAGCACTGAATTCATCTTTATAATATCATTTTCGTCTTTTTAATTTTTAATTTTTAAATTTGACGACTTAATTGTATTAATAATTCTATACTCGTTAACTATAATGGAGTGATAGTGGAGTGATAACTTTTTATTTGAGATATATCATAGTTAAATTAATTAATATGTTTTATAAAATATCAATAAATGATATCTTATATTAACGATATTTGGCTTTCTGCATATAATCAGAACTATTGTTGATTAACTATTTTTGAACTATTGTTGAAAAATAAAGAATATCAATAAATCATACAATATGATGAAATAACAGATTTATTATTCCTTCTACAAGAAAGTGCTAACTCGCGATTCGCCATTTCCTGCAACGATAACAAAATGGCGGCTGTCTGGTGGTGGAGCCACCAAAAATTGATTAGAAAATCATACAATTATCAATTTATTGTATTTCAATAATACTTAACAACATTTGGAAAAATTGTAATGTTTTCTTTTTAATGAAATGAAAGTCTGCAGCCTTTAGAGTGTTTAATTACATCAATCACTACAAAAAGAATTTGTATACAAGAAAATACGGAAATTAGACACTATCGCAATTTTTACTATCTCGACAGATAAGCCTGTATGAGTGCACACTGTGATGCCATCATTATGAAGCAACCCTGTGACTAATAATTACTTTGCACCAAGAAAACCGACCAAAATACCCATAACTTAAACATCCCATCTGAATAGAATTGACAAATCTAATAATTTCATTAAGAAGTAACCAATCTTACTGCTCTTCGAGCAACATGCACGTTAAGAAGAACAAAGATCAATTCTCACATCCACGAAAACTTCAAGTACCAAATCAATTGTTCAATCACTATTAAGTAACATTCTATACCCGATCATACGCAAACAGATTTTTGTCCAGACATATATTTATATATGTATATTTATGCGCTTACAAGCAAGTAGAACACACGAGGAAGGCTATATTAACCGTATACGATGTGTACCCATACGTAGATAATCCATTATTTGCACAACGAAAACGCGGCCATGGCTCTCATCGGATTCAACTCTCCTACTCTCCCTCCCTCTTTACCAACCGTCTAATGCACACAGGAATGCGACGGCTGTGTGTTGCCCTGCAGCTAAAGGTATTAATTGGGATTAAGTAAATCAAGACGCTAATTAGCTGGCGCCAAGAGTGCGCGCGAGCGCCCACGGCTTTTCGACCTGACGATGAGCTACCACTACCGTTCTCTCCTCTACCGAAATGTTGCCACCCCCACAGGCTTTCTGCTCTCTAACCAGTATAACTAGCTACCAACACGGGATCACCGTTTCCCTGGCCATTTAATTTTCCTACCCATTTGCTGTAGCCACTGACTGCTACGATTACAAATTACCTGTGCAGACAGGGAACCCGTATATTCGCGCGTACTTCGTTTATATTTATGTTACGTAATTAGCGACACATCTCTCTGTCACGTGCCACGAGCCGATGTTTAAAAGGCAGATAGGACTTTGTTAACGTTGTCGGATGATTATCTTTCAATGGCCACTGATCGTGACCAACGATTTGCCTTCATTCGGCTTTAAAGTCGTATTGTCACGATTTTGTATATACTGAAGGGAGAGCTTAATTAGATTGCTCCTCTGTGAATGATTGATTCGTGGAAAATCATTATTGTTACTGTGGAGATTCCTTTTTTCTCTTTTTCCCTTTCTTTAGTAGTGTTCCCTTTGGAAGGTTGCGAGGAATAGAAAGTTTTTCTTGAGATTTATGAATGGTATTGACAACTTTTTAACAATTAATTGTAATTTTTTGACGATTTTTTTAGAATTTTTCTGTATTGTAATTCTATATAAGAAAACTGTTAGTTTCTATTTTATTGTACATGAAGTATCGCACGATCAGTACTTTGTTTATTTAATTGTTTAGTTAATCTAAGTCTTATGGAGCTCTTATTTGTTAAATTATGGTATTCGTCGAAGTCAATTCAGAATGCATTTTAACAAGTGTAGAATATAACGTCTCGATGATAATATCTTATTTCATTTCAACTTATTATTAATCCTTCCAGGGAATGATACTCTTAAAAAAATCAAAAACAAGGAGTAGCAATAATTCCTGGGACATGTCGAACTACATGCACGTAGAAGTTCACATATGTCTATTATGTACGGTTTTTGAACCATCGTGAAAACTAACTATTATACTATTAATCCTACAATAGCTACTAAAATACTCATTATTTAATTAAAACAAAATTTAATCCTTTCGCGAATAGGGCCGAAAAATTTGTGCCAACAGTGTTGCGCAGGCAATATAACACGCGTAGCAAGAAGAAAATTCTAAAATTATAACGGTAATGTTAGAAAATAATTCAACGATGTATACGATATCTACGATACATTTATCGTAGATACGAGCCGTGGTGGCGCTAGTGAGTTCAATGGAAAATCGTCGTACGTTGATCACTTTCTCCCGAAAGGTATAATTATTTCTTACACATACAACCATTCAAACTAGACAACTCAAATACATTTCAACTATAATTAGACAGGTCAATGAATAAACACAACAGCATCGTCCATTACTTCGATGAATCTCAGACCCTTCCCAATTAACCCACAGCATCCAGCCTTTTACAATCAATTTATATCATCTACGCTATCTACAAGTATTCGCTAACACTAAACCCTCTAGGATCAACAGGAAGCAACCACCAAACTCCCCTTCCAACCAACAAAGGCCTAACAAAAATCGTCCACCCGAAGAAGCCGCGTCACTAAAAACTGCATAAATCCCATCACGAGCGCCCACACACCGTAAATTCGATTGCTTTGCCAATTACGCACTACCCCATTAAAATTGGAAGCAGAGAGGGGAGAAGAACCTAGCCACCATATGGGTCGATGAAAGGCAAAGAAAGAATAAGTGAATTTCTGAACAGGTGAGTATTTATTTCATTACAAGTGAAAGAGCGTATCTACAGAAGACTGAGAAGAGAAAGAGTGAGTGTGCGCGCGCGCGCG
>NW_016920357.1:61704-71288 GCF_001483705.2 Eufriesea mexicana
TGTGTGTGTGTGTGTGTGTGTGTGTGTGAGAGAGAGAGAGAGAGAGAGAGTGCTGGCAGAAGCGGTGAAGAGAAGCCGCAGAAAGCCCGCACGGATCCTGGTAATATCGCGAAAAGTGTTTGCTCAGCTTGTCTCGACCGAGCTCGGAGCATTAAACCGCGAGAGCGTTCTTTCTCGTCTCCCCGGGATCCGGGGAGAGCGATACCGACCTCTCCAATGTGTACACTTCTGCTCCCGATTATACGTTGTGAGCCCGAAGGGCTATTTCCTTCCTTTCCACCGCGGTGAATTTCGATTCTGCCAATTGAAGCGGCGATCAGTTTCATGTACTTTGTCGTGCAGCCCGCGACAATTTGACTAACAGCTCGAGGAAACACGAAAGGATGCGCGGGATGTTTCAGAACTGAACGATTGGTGTGGTAGAGGGTGGTAGAGGGTGGTACAGGGTGGCGGAGGAAATGTTCAATACGTTCTCGTTGCCATTGGCTTCGACTGTTGGATTTATTGGCATTTTGCAACAACGTTTAGCCAATATCGACGACTTTGATCGAAATAAAGTAAAATGTCGATTATTCGAATTAATACTTTATCTACAAATCACGCCATTTGACGTCAAATTGGACACTTATCTGTTATAGATGACACTGTTGTTATGTATTCAAAGACAAAAACGTTCGAACTCTTCTTAAACTACTTCTTCAATTAATCTACTTCACCGTTTAAAGAATACAATTTTTCATTCGTGTACTAATTCTTCTAATTTCTAATTATCCATTCTCTAACTCCTATTTTACTTGGCTCCCATGAATTTCGCATGATAAAAATGTGGGAAATTCAAAATTTGTAGACCTCGAAGCCTTTTTAAATATCGAAGAATTTCAAAACCCATTACAAATTTTCACCAATACAATAAACTCAGGATCTCTAAAATTAGATAATTATTAAAGAAAAAAAGACAAACAAAATAATATAAAAATTATACAAAGATACTTAAACTCATAGACTCTGTCATAGACACTGTTTACAACAGTTTACAAAAACATACAAATATGTTTAGGCTTCCAGAATACTATACCTATTCCCAAAATACGAGCAACCCCTATAGGAACCTAATTCGACTAATTTCGATAGAAAACGACAGATCAAATTCCGGCGAAACCTCGTTAATTGGCACTGTTATTATCAACAATGACGACAATGATACTAATAGCTATGCAAACGACGATTATGGCAGTGGTTGTTGCTTTCGATCGCTATACAACGGGATGAAAGGATGGAGTAGAGGAAACGACGGGATAGGGGTAGCTCGTCTGTTAACTCCAGTTTGAAGCTGCTGGTCCCATGGGAAATGTGCGTAATCGCCATGTCCCATTCTGAATTGGTGGCGACGCATTCTTGCCCGGAACCGCGCCTGTATTACGATGACCCACGATTAACTTCAACGACTGTACACCACCCTTCCTTATTCTTTCCTTATTTTCCGTTATTTATCGCGATTCTTTGTGTTTAGATATTCGATTTTGTTTTAATCTCCGAAAGTGACTTGATCCCTCGTAATTCAAAAAATTGACGCATTCGGAAAGCATTTGATTTTACTTAGTGGAATAATTCGAATTCTTAAAAATTATACAAGTTTCTAGGCTTTATACGAATTTTACTTATGTTAAAGCGTGTTAAGTATGATTTTGTCGTTGATGTGAAGAGCGTAGCTGATCTTGGTGTCATCTTAGACAAGGGAAAGTCATGACGAGTTAGGCTCTTTAGGTGTTATAGTGCAAGGGATTAAGTTGACAATGAGGTGTGTATGTAGGAATAGCAAGTGTGAGAGTTAGTGCAAAGGAACCCTTGGGCCTATCTAGCTGGTGACGGGCAATAGACAGTAACCTAGGGTTCAAACTGAATGTTTAGAGAGTCGTCTGAAGTACACGTGAAAGAACGAGTGACCATGCAAGGATCGGATGAACGGAATATTTATGACCGTATGGAATGCAAGTGAAGAGCGAAAGCTGCCAGAATGTTTAGGGTACGTGACCCATCCAGAGCGAGGCTATGGGAAATGCGTGATTGAGGAAAAAAGCTAAAGTATGAAAGAAGACAGAGTGTAAGGTTTAAATCAGGGTGCAGGGGCTGTCTTGGAATTTCTTGATGAATTTTGAATTTAATTAGTGTAAAAATAAAGTTGGCTTGGTGATGAGGAAGATGGTAGGCGTTAGAGATGATTAGATATGACGTGAAGTGGTTATGGCAGAATAATAGAGGGTTGAGAGGTGAATCCTGGTTTGGAAGGAATTTCAATTTTGATAGTAATTTATTTAATTATGAAATTGTGATTTATAAGGAGTTTCTTTGTTATTTGTGAAATGTAATTCTGTGAGTATAGATTGCATGTTTAGCTTAGTAGAAAAATTTTAGGTGATGTGAAGCGATACATTTTATGGTCCTTCGAGCCGGATATAGTGACCTGTGAAGCGATTCAGTCCCTGAACACTATCATTCAACAACTTTGCTTCTAGTCTTCATAGATCATAAGATTTTATAAACATAAGATTCTATGAATATACCTATATTTATTTCTTTTCTGCAATGTAGTTCTATTATTCGTATAAATAATCCTAGCTACTTAGGCAATTCTGTCATGGCTAAAGGCCCAATATTATCTAATTAAGGTTAATATCTAATATTATTTACCCAGTGTACTATAATGACCAGTCTTAAATATGTGTTTTCCATACCAAAGCATACAAAGAAGTATTATTTTCATCATACGAGTCGAATTATACTGAATACGTTTTAACATGAATAATATTCATATAGATTCTTAAAACCCTTATAACTTTTTCCTGGACAAAATAAATATATCATTGTCAGCTAAAATTAAACGCCTCTCCAGTGGACTATTTTTTATAACTAAAATTTAGTATAAAGAGTTAATAGAATCTGATAGTGAAATTTTTAGCAAAATGTGATTATAATTTGACCGAAAATAAGCTACTACTTATAGTGGAGAAATCGTAGAGAAGTCGAATATACATTATAGTCTACGACAATTCGAGAAGTCAGAGTAAATAATATCAGGTCCATAAATTCGAAATCGCAGAATCAATAGTATCAATAGATCTCGGCTTCCCCTGGGAAAAGAGAAAAACCGTCAAGTAGCAGCATCGAAGAAAAAAACAGCAGTCTTTTCACGATATGAAAATATATCCTTATATTTGCCCGGAAGCACGTACAAGTTTCCATACACAGGCTGTTCTCCTTTCGAATGGGAAAGAGACGCTTATTTCCAGATAGTTTCACGAAAAAACGCGATAGGAAGAAAGAAAAGGAAGCATATACAGAGAATTTTTCTTTCAAGATTTGACAAATAGAATTGAGAAATTTATTAGATTGATTATAGTAAATCTCTATCTAATGTTGAATTATTTTATTTTAAAAATATTGAAAATAGAAGACAACATTCATAAATAATACGAAACAATTAATTAGCAAAAAGATAAATTTTTGAGAATTAAAGTATATCCTATGAATTTTTATTCAATAAGTAAATTAATGAACAAATTGCATAAACTAGAGTATGTGAAATGCGATAAAAATGTTACTAGAAAAACAAGAGATACGAAGGGAGTAGTACAGTAATAAAAATCTATATAATAAAATATATAAATAAATAGACCATCAATCTTCCACTAGTATAAAATAATAATAGCACTTTAATCCTGACATTTACTCAAAATTTGGCCACAAAAATTATTACGAAAACGTTAAATCTAAAAATTCCAGAACAATGTTTACCAAATATTATACTAACTCGATATATGCAAGAATTACTCTAAAATTACAATAATTAAAGGGTTAATTACATTCCCAATCACAAGTCTCTGAATGCCTCATTAATGACCACTAAAAATTCCCATCGCAAATAAAATTAAAAAATTAAAAAATGCCGATATACAAACTTAAAAAAATGAAAGAAGAAGGTAAAATACAAAATTCATCTCCAAAAATCTAATTACAAATCAATAAATTTCTTTTGCAATCTGTGTTTTTGAAATCCTACAATAAACCAATCCCAAGGAAAACATCCTATTAAAATCTTCTGTTAAATCCAATGTCCCCTGATCTCCAAGCGAGGACACCCTACCATCCAGACACCATTCTCTCTCCCATTTGCGATTCACAAATGATAATAACGAGACCTGGCCGGAAAATCCTGGGACACCGTGTACAGAAAGAAAGAGTAAGACAGTTCTACCGATAGAAGGGTGGCCGAGGGTCGAAAAAGCGAAGAGAGTGAGCAAACGAGCGACCTGTACGTATACGGGCCACCAGGCGGAATAAAGTGGAATTCAGCGCAACCTGAATTATAAACGATATTATGCAAACACCGCGGAGAAAGAGTACTCGTACCGCGAGTTAATTTGATGAAAAACATCAGAGAGCTAGCAGATAGAGGAAACGAGAGGGTGAAACAAGGAAAGAGAAAGACAGAAAGGGAGAAAGGGGAACAGGCAAAAGACGCATCCTGGAAAGACCGTTCTCGAGGAGTACACGCAGCTCTTCATCTAGCTTTTCGACTTTGAAGGTACTCTAATCACCGTCAACCGTGCTAAACCGTCCTGGTCACGGTTTGTCCTTCTTTTATCTCCTTTTTTCCTTTTTTCTTCTTTTTTATTGTGTATTATCCTCCTTGTTTGCCGTCCTTGTCCTCGACGAGCACGATGAGTGTTTCACGTGTCTCGGTAATTTTTGGACAGTCACAAGGTATGATACAGAGAGGAATTTCTAGATTCGACAGAGGGTTTTTTCGTGGGTATTGCTCTGGTTGTTCAAAAGTGTATATTTTCCTTTGAGTCGTTCTTTTGTGTTGTTTGGCAGACTCTTTGATTTTTTTTTCTTATTATTTCTTTATTTTATACTTTATTCCTCTTATTCTTTTTCATCAATTTTCTCTTTTAACAAAAGAGAAAATTATCTTAATTCCATTAAATTATACTCTCATTACAGTTGATAAAGTGTTAACTTTTATTTGATTAAAGACTCCTAATATAAACAAGGACAAAAATGAAGTTGAAACTTCATTAATTAATTAAAAAGAAAAAAGGGAACACATCTGTGGAAAACTATAAATATTTCCAAATCAAGTACTACTACAGTCTAATAAAGAAGAAATACCTAATATCTACTTATTCAACATTAGAACTATTAAAGCAGTCAAAATGACTGGTTTCGAATTTTTGCTTTTGCAATTATTAAAAATATGTGCTTTTTTAAACAAAATTAACATTAACTTTTATTAAATATATACATATTATGTATCTCTATTCATTTTCACTATACCACACCTGTGTAATTAAATATTCACTACAGATTAGTAATTCTACTATTAATACAACTAAGTGCTAAAAAAGTATCATTTCCTAAATCTCAAAATACCAAAGTAAAAAATAATTTCAGGAATCCAAAGGAACAAATATATTATTTTCCTTAATATCTTCTTAGAACTTGAAAATCAGTAAAATTCCTCCAAAATAGAATTGATCCATCCTTACGATTCGCAAGGGACCAATTTCAATCATGTCTATCCACAAAATCAAATAGCAAATGTAATTGGAGAGTAACAATACAATTGATCGTTTTCTATTACATGAAATTACTGTTTATCTTGTCAGTTAATTCATAACCAATCCATATGTGATTAAGAACGTAGACGAATGGTACAAGCATCATCGTTAATATGATGAACGAAGGTTTCATTAAAAGGGAAACATTTCAAGGAGAGATCGTAATTAAATTATGACCGAGTCCAGATGAAACAGCGATAACGATATGGAAATATTCCGAAATCCTCGGCTACGATCATCAAATATTCCGTGTGTACACTTTAATGGGAATTTTCGTTTGTTCTATCGATTTCGTGCAAAACAGTCAAAGCGTAGCTGAAAACTATTACGTTGAAGAAATGGCTATGAACAAAGTTTCTACCGAATTTATTAGCTATAAATCATATTCTTCAGTTTGCTAATTTATTAAGCTTTTTAGATTCCTTTTTGTCACTCCAAATATGATTCTTTTCAAACAAGACAAAATTGTTTGGTTTTTTATTTAATTGCAAAAGTAACACACGAAAGAATTTAATAAGTGTGACAATTAAGGTGGAGCGATAAAATTTATTTTAAATAGTTTTGGGGTGTACCAAGTGGCGAAGAGTTTCAATCTTTTAAAACCAACTGACAAAAAAGAAAGACTTATTTATTTATCATCAGGAGTTATAGCGAATATTTTTGGAACATAGTGTGCTATAAACCTCGCTACAATATCGAAATACTGAAGGCAGGGGAAAGTAGAAAAATGTCTATAGAAATTGTAATAACAAATTGACTAGAATATGCATCTGAAAAAATAGCCATTTCGAATAATTTCAAGGATCTTATGCGAATAAAATATTCCATAAAACTAGTTTTTGCTTTAATCCATCAATTTCCAACAAAAGCAAAACCAGGGGATCACTCTACGTGCAAAAGTTCAAAGGAAAAGGATAACATATTTTATAGTTTAAAATTTTGTTTCCAAGAAAATCGAGTTTGAAAATTCCTTTGAGTACTGGTATAGTACACGTTTCATTATCAAACTCTATCAAATTTACCTGCCTCCCACCCGAAAAAAAAAAAAAAAATAGAGAATCAACTCAATTATCAATTCTGTTATCTCACAGAATTCCTTACTAGAAATTCCATCGATATATAGTAAATTACCATTGATACCTGCATTAATAACTTCCATTTAGTAAGAAAATTAACAACAGACTCCTAACAAGTTAGAACCAAAAGGTAGACTAACGTATATTCAACCGAAACTCAATTCACAGCCTAAAAGACTCTCCCTCGATCCATCCACTAAACATCACGTCCAACAACCAGCCGGCCCTCCTAACAACAAAAAACAACCACAGCGATATTCGTAGGACTAATTGAATCAACAATCCGATCGGCTTCCTTTCATCTTTTTTTACCAGAATTCGATGCAGCGTGAGTGCGAGCGAGACAGGGAGCGAATAGGGGTACGTCGATCATAGCCCACAAGTACGGGGGTGGCAGGAAGGAAAAACAAAAGCTTCCATTCTCGCGCGAGTCGAATCGTGGCCGCGAGATAATTCTCTCCCCGTTCTTCATGCTTTTTTCTCGTTCTCTCTTTCTCTCGCTCTTACCATTCCCGTCTATTTCCATTTTTCCCTTTCGATGCAACTACCAGCTAACAGCATTCGGCCAAAAAGCAAAAACGAGGAAGAAAAATGATAAACAGAAACTGAAAAAAAAGAAGCAGAAGGAAAGACAGAATACGAGATACGAGTAGGGAGAGTGGCAAGCCGAGCTAAAGAGAAAGAAGAAGCGAACGAAACGAGCCAGTGAGCGATAGGAGGAAGAGGAAGAGCAAGCAGAGACGTAGGATACGTGAGAGGGGAAGACGAAGAGAAGAAAGAGGCTTCCTACAATCCTCGACACGGTAAATATACCAGGCGCACGTGCAACCCTGCCGTAATCGAGCCAGCACCACCAATCTCCACTCGTCGGGGGCGGTTCTCTGTCGGATAGGGGTTGGAGTGCGCTGCACGGCGACTGGCTGATAGCTGCCTTCCGGAGGAGGAAAGCCGAAGGGCGGTAGAAACTGGTCGAAAAAGCGAATCTACGCCTGTGACGTTCACGGTGGTGGCGCGACGACGCCACCGAGACCGACTCCCGGCGTTCAAATCACAAGCAATCGCGACACACGCTGGTTAGCCTTCGACTCCGCGTTCATTGTCGATCGTCGATTAACCGTACAACGTCGGACACGAATTTGATTTGCTCGCGGAAGGGTTGGCTTTGCTTCAAGTTGGACAATTAATTCGATCGAAGGATGATCGGTGAACGAGCTGATGGATAACGTTCGCTAGCTAACATGTGGTTGGCTGGATTGCTTTGTGACCTCGTGGGATCATAGTGAGAGTTGCACTGATCGAGGGTAAATCAAGGGATGAAACTGTCGAAAGATGACTCGATTTCTTGGTGGATAGCTCTGATCAGTTTTGAGGACTTCGCCAAGTCTGGTTGAATGAGGCTGTTCGATGTTTACTGTTGGATACGCCGGATGATGCCTAGATACGAAAATTTGTAAATTGGTTGTACAAGCTTGAACTCGTACGATGTATAGTTTATACAGAGCTTGGTTCGGTGACAGCGTTTCGGCAGACAATTATTCGCGACTTCAAGAGACTCTGTCGCCGCCTGACACGGTCATCAGAGTCGGGAACGAAGGAGAACATCAGTTCGTCGCTCATAAGGGCGTCCTGGCTGCTCATAGTGGTTATCTGAAAGCTTTGCTAACGAACGCGTCGACGGCACCTACTCCTGGTGTTAACACGAACATTACCTCTTGTGCTAATTTACCAGGCACGGCTATCGCGGTAACCACTACCAATTTGTCAGGACAATCAACACGGCAGCCAGTCACGTCTGTTTCGGTCTCGTCCATTGGTAAATATTGTCAATTGTTCGCCTGTGGTTGTTAGAAAAGAGTTCTGATGGGATTGCAGGTTTTTCCAATTTGGAAGAGTTATTTTGTGGTTTAATTTTGATACTACAGGTAACTATTGGTTTGAGTCTTACAATGGGAAATAAAGTAAGGATCTGTGGATTTAGAGGGAATAAGAGCTACTGAGAGTTGGCTATTCCTTTTGCTAAAGATACCGTAAGATTTTTTTATTTGTCTCATAGATCCGATGATATGTAAAATTAAGTACGAAATTTTGTCCTGCCATAAAAGTGCCACAGAAGTCCTCGAAATTATTTTTACCTATTGTTTGATGAATTGAAGAATTTAGATGAAGAAAAAGAAAATAAAAGTAACAAACTTTTCTAAGGGATTTTTTATCTAGTTTTAGATGAATATGATAATTCCTTAGGTTAGAGCACATTAAGAACAGAAAGCAATGAAAATTGATATATTTTAATCAATTTCATAATTCGATTATCTAAGATATCTACTTTTTAGAAAAAAAGGTCCAGATTTTATGATTCAAAAACGATTAATCTTTACATGTTCTCCAAAACTGTAATACTCTGATCTCAATGAGAAAGCAGATCGAATTCAGCAAGGTTCAGAAAAAACAACTAGCAAAATATTATTTGAATTATATTATTCCTAAAAGTACTTATTAATTTACTAAATCAAGTATTCGTATATAAACAAACAGATCCCAAGTTATATATCTAAAATGAATTAACAACAATCCAAACTTTTAAATGACCAAGGTACAAAGAACATTTTTGTTCAGATTAGGCCTAGAAAATCTCAACTTTTATATCTCTTAATTCTATAACACCATGTCCGTTATTCTACCTATTCAACATTGAACTATTACATCTTATTATAAACATCTTCATGCCAATCAATAATTTGCAGATCTTACTTCAAACTAAAAACTGCAATCAGTTTCAATGTCTCCCTCTCACAATGAAATAAATCTTCAACTACAGATAGTTAAATTAGAAAATAAGCGAAAGAAACAACCTTGTTGAACTATAAAAGATATGAAAAACATCTTTCCC
>NW_016920357.1:71716-109687 GCF_001483705.2 Eufriesea mexicana
AATGTCCTCAAACCATTCACCAAAGCTCTAACCTCTCAGAAAAGTCTGGATCAGAATGACAAAGAATCATATACTAAAATCGCTTATCCTCTCTCTAAAAATCCTAACTTCTAGGTGGAGAAGCTTTCGCTCCATTATTGAACTACATGTACACCGGCCGGCTGGAAGTGACGTTGGACAACGTGTACAGCGTGCTACTGGCCACGCATTTGTTGCACATGCCAGGAGCACTGGAGCAATGCAGAGCCGCGTTGCTCAGGTTGAGGGCACCGCCACCACTGCCTACGCCGATACCTGTGCCACCGGGCTCGACGTCGACGTTGACGTCAACCTCGATGTCCACGTCGACGCCAGGCTCAGGAAGCATACTCAGGCCTATACCCAACAGACTGATGATAGACCCGAGCATGTGTTGGCCACCGACCGCGCCTCTTTATCCGCCGACCGCGCCAGCACCCGCATCCATCGGTATACCGCATTTACCCCAGCTGCAACCGTCGGTGCTGATGCAATCGGCCGTTCCACTCAGCGTTTCCGTCGTACCGACCTCGAGCGTGCAAGATACGCACAACTCGGCTGTTTATAGGTTTGCATGCTTATCTTGCTTTTAGTGGATGTTCAGGTGGTGGGGTGATGATCATAGGAAATGTTTCGGAATCTTTGTTTGCGGAGGATATAATATATAGGCGATTTGGCAGAATGTATGTGTAGATTGGTATCTGTGGAAAGGAAATGGAGATTAGTCTTTGTGAAACGTGTGTATAGATGGAGTACAGTGGATTTAATTCTGTGTACTTACATCGGGTCCTGTGGATTGTGTCTTGGACAGAGGATGGAATGGTACAGTGTCTGACATGCAATGGCTGTTCATTTGGTTACCGACTATTTCAAAAAATAGATGAGTATATTTCACGAATTTCTCATATTTGGGAAATAATAGTGGACCTAACTGAGAATTTGATGATGCAGTTAGAAGATGATTAAAGAGGTTTGAGTATTCCTTTTCAGAAATTAGCTGAGAAAATGAGGTACCTAGTACTGAAAAGTTCACAATGCTTGATACAGGGCTATATTTTGTGAATTAATGTCTTGAATTTATCAAAGATACCAATTATACCAGTTATCTGTCTATACCAAGTAATTTCCAATTTCTAATATTATTTCCTAACAAAGAAAAGAAGCAAAGTAACCAATCACAACTATGCGATTAGAACCGTGAACATCTCATAAGTATCTACCCAAATCCATCTTCCTCAATCATCGAATCACACATAACCTAAAATTTCTGCAAACAGGGACGTGTCGTCACCAAAATCTTCGCTATTCCACTTAGACCGAACTCGTGGCCTGAGAATGGACCACCGATCCAAGTCTCCAGAAAACGTGTCATCCAGTTCTCTGCCCTTTGTGGCTGCAGCCGCAGCGGCGTTCAGCGCGTTCACATCTAACGCGGCCACATCGACGAGAACCTCCTCACCCTGTCAGTCCATTTCACCTACACCATCGTCGACCTCTCGATCCTCAGTGCCCTCATGCCAGAACAAGAAACCAGCGGACCACCAACATCCAACCAAAGAGGAGAACGACTACGACCATGCAAACTCGAGCAACAACCAAACGCAGACTTGTTCATCACCCGTGACACCAGTGGAGGATTCGACTGTGCCTCGTAATCGCGAGAGGAATATCGAAGTGGTATCTATCAGTGAAAACGACCGAGGAAGATCCTCCAGACGAAGAGGTCGCAGTTCGAACGGAGAGAACGAGGGTTCCTCTAGTGTCTTGTCAGTAGTCTACGACGTGGCTTGCTGCGACGGTCCAGTGAAGTTCCATCGAGTGTTAAACGAGAATTACTCATCAACAACCTCCTGTGGTTCCAGTTCCATACCTCAGTCGCGTTTACAAAGACCATGCTTCGAACCAGAGAACGCAACAGGCGAGAACGACGAGAACGGTGGACCAGGAGCAGTTAGAACACCCTGTGATCCCATCGAGTCTGGGATCGACACGGCTAACAGCAGCGGAAGTTACACTTGCGGATACTGTAGACACACTTTCAAGTCTCAGTATTGTTATAGAAAACACACCAAGAGGCACTTGCTACCGACCAGAGTGAACGATTCGATCGGGAATAGGCAGAGGCAGGAGACTGCTAGAAATAGAAGAGAGGTTCGATTGCTAGATCTGAATGTTCAATATTATCCCTGCAAGATCTGTGGCTGTAAGTTCCCGAGCTACTATTTCGTGCACAAGCATAGAAAACTGTGTCATGCGAATACAGAAGAGAGGACGCAGTCTGACGAGGCTAACAGCACAGCTACCGAGGACCAGGAGTCGACCACCTCGACGACGAATAACGAGAGACAATGAGGATGAAGATCCTTCGTCTTTTAAAGGTAAATTGAACGTATCATTGGATACGTGAAGATTTATATCGATGTAAACGTGTTAACAGCTGACTGTGGGAATAGACTCTTTGTGTTTCACGAGTTCGTTATATTCATGAACTAAACCGTAATGTTAATTAGGCGAGAATGGAAATGGAAATACAAATGAAGTTAAATGACAGTAGAACATATTAATTGATATTTAAATTAGCAAAATAGATTCTTTGTTTCGTAGAGATAACTTGGACATGACACTGGATAAGTGTCTTGATGTGAAATTGATACTGAAATAAATGAATAAAGGTGGCTAATGCTAGCAAATAACAAATAATTGAGGAAATTGATTTTTTATCCTTCGTGAAAGTAAATTCTACATACCTAATGTTAATTAAGTAAAAATGGAAATAAATAAAGTTAAATAATACCAAGGTATAGTAACTGATATGTAAATTAGCAAAGTAGATTCCTTCTTTTATAGAAATAAATTGGATATAAAAATTGAAATAAAATGTATGATATTGGATAACATCGAGATATCATATAAAGGTACATTGAGATTGATATAAACTAACAGAGAATACTAATGAAAATAAGCGAACAATAAGAGTGAAAATAAATAAACAAAATTAGAAAATGTTAATACATTAATAATGGAAATTTTACTGAATATCAAAGTGTAAATGCACATGAATTATAACCCTAAAAGTAAATAAAATAAATTTCAATGACCATTCTTTGCAATTACATATAAGTATGAATGCTTTTAATTCTACTATTTGAATACTGACACCAAATTTTGGAACTCTGACCTTAATTTTAATTCTTTGCACTCGACCATATTTTGGCTAAGGAAGAATAGGAGTTCAAAGATTTTCTGCCATAAATCTGAGGATATTTTTTCGAACAGTAAATAAGAAATCGTATAATAATTAACACGTAGAATTATTTGATTTCGATACCGTACACACCGTTACATTATATTAAATTTCACATATTAATGAATCTCCAAAATTTTATCAAATGGCGACTGAAGGGCGCCTCTCGAGTGCAAAGGGTTAATTTTAATTCTAATTTTAACACCATTGGTTACGAATGTATTAGATTGTAATACCGCATAGGAAATTTGATTATACTATGTATTATACGTGTACATGTAATGACATTGTATCTTGTAATAATAATATGCAATAGAGAAGACAACTGACATAAACTTACAATGTTTCAGTGTTCTGAGAGAACAAGAAGATAGCAATAGAAGCAACTGGATAAAGATGCATTTAAAGCAATCGATAATCGAATTATTTACTACTATGACATATCTAGACCTGGAGGGGGACTAGAAGCACTATAATTTCAATAACTTAATCGGTGGATTATTTCGAAATGAAAAAAATTCGACACATTATAAAATCGAAATATCTCAAGTATTGAAATTAAATAAAAATGTTTTTCTACTAATTTCCCACGGAAAGAGAGAAATTCTGGATATTTGAGAATTATTATTATTGTAATTATCGTAGATATTTATATCACTGCACCATAGTGTATAGTACCGAAAACTATTTCGAAAAAACGATTTGCTTAAGAATAAATAATATTAGGAAGTATATCGGAACTCTGATTTATTAAAAGAAAACTAAAAGAATTATTAAAAGCTACTTCGAAAAATTATTAGAAATTATTTCGAAGAAATAATTTGTTTAAAAAAATTCGTATCTATGACAAAATATAGTATAAGGTGATAAGTATGTTAAATTATCGTGATTATATTACACGAATTCGTTTTTCATGCAACTTTATGTATCAAAACATTAATTAATAACGAAGTAATGTACAATAATAAACCTTCAGCCTCGAAGATATAGTTAACTGTGTTATAATAATGTTTTGATAAATACTTAACGATTTTAAAGCTGCATAAATTTTAATAGCATTATTCAAACGTGTATATACTAACAAACACCAATTTCAAAAATTGTAAATGGAATGATTAGGCATTAAGAGATAAAAATAAATACAGATGAAAATTAATTTTCATATACTGCGTTAATTCTATTTACAAATTCTACTCTTACTTTCATTCGACCCTGTTTAAAACATTAAACAGTTTTCCATTTGACACGATTTCAATCATCTTATCTTTAGATAATCTTTCATCAATTAATTTAGATTAAGAAAAAAGTTTTCTTATTTAACACCTTGTTATAATAAAATGTGTGACATCAAACTTATTCAACCAATCTAGCCTAAACAATTAGCACATACATTATGTTAATACGTAAATCTTATGTGGTTGCTAATAACCCATAAAGAAGTAAGAAATAACCCATAAAGTATGTGACTTATAAATTACAAAAAAAAAAAAAAAAAAAAAAAAAAAAAAAAAAAAAGTTAAAAAAAAAAAATAGAGTTAGATTTGTTTAACGAAACTTACCAATGGTGTCCATCGATTGGGCTTCCTCGTCGCTAGTTTCCATAGGAGTGGCGTGGTTATCTTTTTTCTTCTCCTTTATCCTGCTCGTGGCCACCATACTACCACCACCATTGCCATTGTTTGCCTCCCTGAAACCAGATTTCTTACTGTTAGCCCTTTGCACTCGACGATCTTTTCGCTATAGAAGAATAGAAATTCAAAGATCTTCTGCCAAAAAGTTGACGATATTTTTTAGAACAGTAAATAAAAAGCCTTATAATAATTAACACGTAGAATTGTTTAATTTCGATATTAATTTCGATTTTATTCAATGGGGACTGAAGATGGCCTCTCGAGTGCAAAGGGTTAGTAACACTTTAGTCTAATAATATGATCTACTATAACAAAACAGTAAAAGCTTTGTTAGCTTTTATTACATTATTAATTCGATAAAATTGCCTTTCTAATTGCTAAACTGTTTTTATTACATATGCCGAGCAAGATCGTGGAATTACTCAAGTTTATCCTGAAATTGTTAGAACAGCAGATTTGTAGGAAAAGGTGTAGCTGAATTTATTGATCAGAATATTTCGATTACTCGAATTATTGTAATTGAGGGACTACATTCTGATATGGGGAAAGAAGAAAATTATATTTACTGATAAAAGGTAAAGGATTATTGGAATTTATTGCTATATCATTCCTATCTTTTATTTTGTCTCCTTCATAAGAAATTTGATTTATGAAAATTAGGTTATTATTGTTATACAAATGAGTCGTTAACATTTATTTGTTAATGATAATCTACTGCTATATTATTACTGCGCTGTATGTTTAGTATAGAATCTAATTTGCTTGAAAATTTTTAATTATAAAATAAGAAGAACTGAAAATTCTTCTGACATTCTTCATAAAAGTTTAAGTAATATGAACTCGATTGGATATCAAATATACCTTCTTATGGTATTTAATAAATTTAAATAAATATTTAAACAAATTAATTGCATATTAGAAAGAAATAATATAATAAATAATTTTTAATTTGTTCCTGTATAATTCTATTGAATTCACATTAAATCATGTGTATCTATCATTAAAGACAATATATGTATGACAAACTATATGATCAATATTTATTAAAAATTTATTGTATTCATATGTCGAAATATTTTTCCAAATAATCTATAAATCTAAAAAATAAAATACAACAAATTAAACAAATTAAGAAAAAAAAATATTTAAAAAAAACCGATGACAGAATATTATATAACAAAAAAGAATTTGGTAGTAAAATTATTCTATTTACAACTATTATAACATTATCTCATTTTAAAGAACAAAAAGAAAAATATTAAATATTTTGCTCAACAATTTTTCATTACTTAAAATTTCAGTACTCTAACCGCAATTTAATATGTCTTTCTTGCATATCATTTAAAAAATTATTTTTTGTGATAGAATAAGAAGAGAAAATAGATAAATAAGAGGAAAGAAAAAGAAAAAAAAATTCGCCCAGATGCCATAAATACAATAATTCGAGAGAATTAACAAAATACTCTGTATATCATATCTAAACGAACGAGGGGAATCAACATTCTGGTCTTCACGCGGTTTGGAATCAGATTTTCAACGATCGACTCCATTTCGATGATGAATGCCTACGTAAACATAATCCACTAACCAGTAACCATTGATTAGCATTACATTCTGCTAATAACCACCCTGCCTTCCCTCTCGAACCTCCATTTTACCACCACCTTCTATTTCCCCCTATCTACAATCCATTCACCCAAGCCCACCCCTATCTTTCACCCTACGCTTCAACGATTTATCTACACTCTTTTCCCGTCCCCCCCCCCCCCCCCCCCATTCTTTTTTCTCAATTTTCGAGAATCGTGGCCGTGTCGCAATTATAATTATCGCTGTTTGCATTGGTATTATTAAATTAATTTTTATCGTCAGAGATTTCGTTATAAAAAGTTAAACGTGGGATGTAAATTATGAGAGAAAAACATTTAAAAGCGGAAGAGTCGATTAAATTGCTCCTGCGTATAAGTAATTTCGTATATTCATTGTGATTGTTATGAGGATATTTGTTCATTTTAAGTGAATAAAAAAATTGGCATTTTTCGAAATGCAGCAAAGTGAATGAGATATACGTGAGTAAATTTCAGAGATACCGACGAAGCCACGTAGATTCTCAATGAATACGTTTGAATATTATTTTTCTCAAATGTGTTTTCGAATTGGCGTTGTTCCTGATATCTCAACAAAAATTCATAAATTAATTAAAATTTTATATATAACTATTCTATATAACTACATATACACCCCTATATCATTCAACAAAATTAGGATGATATATTTTAGTTATTTGCAGTAACAAATCTGAATTAAAAAATTTAAAATAATCGACTTCGTCTTATAAAAAAATAAAATATAATAATTATAGTTAAAGAACATTTCGAATTTTTTCTTATAATAATATGATTTTCTTATAATGATAGTAATGAACTATGCAATTTAAAAAATGTAAAAGTTGACAAAAACAAAATCTAAAGAATTTATAAAATTTATAATGTTTCTAACACGGACTTTGTTTCGTTAAGAAAATGAAATAAATTTCTTTATTTTTTGAATAAATTTAAAAAATTAAAGAGCTAAATAAATTGTAGGATTTTTGTTTAAAAAAGTCACTGATTTTCAACCCATGTTTGAACAAGTTTCGTAGATCATTTTTTAATAAATTGGATATAGTAAGTAATGATTAGAATAGTTCATAAAATTGGTCTGTTTACACAATGAATATCTTTCGTAAGATGAGCCCGTTCAATCAATCTACGTGCTTTTATACCAATTGCAATCTCTAAAGTAACTTTATACTACGATTATTCCTTCAATTGTAAATCCTGAAAAAATAAGAATCTATAAAACGTTACGTTAAATCTTTTAAAAATTATTTAAGAAATTTTTAAAATATACTTTATTTTATTTTTATATCATTTTATACTGTATATATATAGGCTTTCAAAATGTCACTGCTAATTTATTTAGTATTAATATTAATCTGACAAATCAAATGTATTACATCATTATTGTATGCGAATGAAATGAATAAATCTATATTGCTGATTCAGTACAGGAAAATGAATCTAAGAAAATTATTGAAAATTATTAAATGGAATGAAGATATAGAAAATTGAAATTGATATTTATATGGTGTATTTGATTACGTTTAACTTCTTCACATAAATGATATAATTTGTCAAAACAAGTTGCTATTTTATAGATAGGAAGCTATATGTAACACATATATTTTGAAAATGACCTGTACGTATGACATAAGCTTCAGACATAAAATAGTCTAAACATAGGCAGACATTTATGAAATAATTTAGATTGCTATAAATCATTGCTAACTCTAAAAATACTAACTAGGGTGCTTTAGTTTATTCAGAGATGAAATATGTATTTCCTGTCAAGTATTATATTCAAAAAGTTTCTACATATTACTTGACTCTACATATTATTTAATCTTTAATTAAATTAGAGGTATTATACAAAGTAAATATTTCGTTTGTTATAACTGAATTATTTTTTATTAAATATTAATTAAATATCTTCCTCTTTTAATTATGAAATTGTCCAATGAAAATACTTTTATACTTTAGCCATATAAACCTTCATCCACAAAATACTGGTTTGTAATTTTATAAAGTAAGCACTACATACAAAAAACATGATATATTACATACATATTTGTTGTATATTTAACTTAATTTTCTTACATATATGAATATGTAATGATGGTAATATTTTTTAAATTTATATTATATTAATCCCTTGCTTTACCACTTAGATTCCGATGATACGTGCCATAGTTAACAGCAACGTCTGTCACACGTCGAGCCATTTTGTGCAAACACAGTGAATAATAACATGTAACAGAAAGACACGAATCTAATTCGTAGTGTTTACCATGGGCCCTATTTACAAATCACACCTCTTACCCATGATATTTATGTTTAGCTTGATTTCCCTACCATGAGTCTCTACAGAATATTGTAAGCTAAAGGGTTAATAGATGTCTAACGTAATTTATATAAAGTATGAAAGCATGAAGCATGACCTCTTAATCATTTAGTTACTACAAACTATTTTAAAGTTTATAGTGTCCAAATATAATCGAAATAGGAATAGAAACAATTTATCTGCTGAGAATTTTTCTGCATATATATTTACAACTGAAATATCGGTTGGATCAAAATTCTAGGTACCAAATGCTAAATCAGACGTGACCATTATTTATCTCATTCCTCACATCTATTCATCTAAGCGAGAAAGTCATAGCAAATCTTATGCCGTTCAAAATTATGATTCAATCTGATAAATCTCTACATTACGCCACTTTCTTTTTCATGAATTGCATCTTTTGCAATAATGAATGTTCAGTTACCTCTAAACAGCAGAGTTGAAAGATCCATTTGTCTAAAACTTTCTAATTCATATTTTAATCTCGTAAACCTGTTATGTCATTTATGCATTAATAAGAACTGAAATTATGAAAATTAATAAATTATTGTTCTTCTTCACTTTATACAATAAAATTTTGACTAATACTTCCTACAAAATAATGTATGAAACATTATATATTATTTTTAAACATAAATTGTTATTAAAATTGATATATTAACGATTTTCATTCAAAATTAAAATGTTTAAGCTCTTATTTACTGATTATTTTATAAATAATTTTAAATAGTCAATATTGCAAACAGAGGTAAAAATAAAAGTATGAGAAAAATTATATGATTGTTGAAAATGTATCAATAATTAGATTATAACTGCTGAAGTAGAGATTATAATAACGAATGATATTATTAAAATCAAAATAAAAATTAAAAATAAATTATTTGTAAAAAGTACTATAGTATCACTATTTCTCAAAGTTGTAAATACTTCCATTTTAAAGACAGAAGAAAACATCAATACGATTGAAAAAATCAAAATAACCTAACACATTAAATCGAAATAAAATTACATTGTAACTTATTTGAGGTTATAATGTTTTCAGATTCACACAGATAATTATAGACAATTTTAATTTGAATTTTGAGGTTTCTTCCGATTCTAGTAGTTAACTGGAATTCTAATTTCTATTCTAATTTCTGACTACTTTATTTTCTTCACTACTATTTCAATACCGATTGATTTCGATTTCTCTGCGAGATAAAAATGAGATATCGATTTTCTTAACTAAATATTGTATATCCATGCTACATTCTATTACATAGTCCTATCATATTACGAAAATATATATGTATCGAATATTTTCTATTTATCTAATTAGAAATATTTACAAAGAAAAAGAAAATATTACGTACATTACTTTGACGTCCTTTCCTGACCCTGCTTCGGAACTTAATTGTGGTTCTTCCTTCACTTCTACTTTAATAAGGTGCGGCTCTTTCGACTCCATTTTACTTTCTTTGTTTTCTTTATTGATTTCCCTATTATCCTTCGCTGTTGTTGTCGATGACGTTGTGACAGACGATGTCGTAGTACTCAATACGGATGTCGTTGTAGCTGTCGTTGATGCTATTACGGAGTCAGTCGTTAAACATATACTCGACGTTGATGAATTTAAAGGAGTTGTCGAAGTTGTCACTATTGTTGCCGCAACAGCCGTTGATACGCTTGACGTAGTCGTAGTCGTCGTCGTTGTAGTTGATGTCGCTGCCGAACTATTTTGAGGATTCTCTTGTGTTTTTTGTTGTTGCTCACGTTGCAACCTTGTCGTAACACCCGTAGTTAAAATATCTAGAGTTCCAATACTTGAACTGGTATTATTTACCTGAAAGAAAGTGATGAAAAAGATTAATAAATTGGTAATCTTATATGTTAGTATCTATAACAAAAACTTTTCATAAATTGATAATGAAATAGTTATAAACATTAGAAGTTTCATACTAAATTAATTTCATTGAATTTTGATGAATTAAGAGTATTTGTGCATTGTGATAAAATTTAATATGACGGAAAGATAATCTTTTCTATACAAGCAAAATTATAGAAAATTTAAACGAAATACAACGCGATAAATAAATTCCTTATTGTTAGTAATTAAAGATATACAAATATACATCGCTGCATTCATAAACCAATATACAATTATACACAGTAAGAAATGTAGAACAAATTATAAGTAAACTTACTTTATTATTAGGATTGTTTCGAGAGCTACGTGTTCGTTGCCGCGACTTTCGTAAGAGCTGCTTATAATTTTCTGCTTTTTTAGTGAGGTAGTAATGATGCACACAATCTGGAACGGACTTATGTTCTAAAGATTGAGCTATCGTTCCAAAGTTCTTAGGATGTTGTAAATATTTTTCTTTAAACAGTTCGTGCTCCACAGAACTCCATACGTTAATTAACTTTCGTTCACTGTGAAGAGCCTCTAATTCTTCCGGTTGAAGAAGACCATTTCGATTTTGAAACGCGATTCGTCTCTGTTTTGTATCCAATAATAATGGAGGTATTACTGCATACGAACGCATCTTTTTATCTTCCATCTATAAAAATAATTTAAGGAATAATTATTATACAATAAATTAACTTCAACCAATAGATATATAACTAAACTTGATCTTCTACAAAAAAAAAATATTATACTGTAATTAAGAAAAAATTAAACTGTAGTTTAATTTACTTTTTATAAGAAATTATTTTTGTCATTCAATTTTTCCATAAAAATATGATTACATGATTGTATAGTATATATATGAATCAAATCTAGTACTACAATTATAGTTACATGTTAAAACCCCAAAATTTTCAAACAGATTTGATTTACATGCTGAATTACATTTTGAATCTACAAATATTGCTGCTTCATAGAGACATTGTTACTTTATGAATTACTATCTTGTTATATGAAGTTGCAAGAAAATATATTTATACTATTTCGTAAAAAAATTATTGATTATTATATAAACATAGCGCTACTCTTTAAAGTATGTTATCAAAGGTAGACTTCACATTCATAACATTATGAAACAGCTACATAATTGCTACATAATTTGCATATTTTTTAAATAAGGCAATATAAATTTTGTTCCTGAAATAATTATATTGTTTCGATAACTTATGATAATTAAGTCACACTTTTTGTTATAATTATCTATTAGGCATAATAGCTGATTAGTTTTATAATAATATCGACTTTTTAACTTTTTCTTTAAGCCTTGTAATAACCCTTATAAAGTTCCCCTTAGTTTCCTCTTTTAAATATATCATATAATTAGTTTTGTAACGTTATAAAATATCGATGTTATCGCTATAAAATAATAATATACCTCTTGTTCTTGAAGGCCGTCCATAATTTCTTCTAGATCAGCTTCACTCTTGATACGAGCACCGACTCTGTTAAAACGTTCTTTGTCTTCCCTTTGTTTTCGCAACTCAGGGAAAACTTTTTCAAAGAATTCGCGATTTTTCGCTTCTTTCGACTTCCTTTTCTGCGTTGCCTCCAATCGCTCTACTTTACGATGCCATTCCTGTACCAAAATAGCGTACGTTTGTGACTGTTGCCGATGAAGAGATGCGCGTTCAGCGTGTTCTCGTCGAAGCCTCGCTATAAGCCTTGCTCTCATACACGTTTGGTGTTTTGTTCGATTTTCTTGATACACACTTGTATCTGATGGCTGATTATACAGAGGTAATTCCACTTTTGGACCCAGCCTCTCTAGGAGTCTATGAGCTTCTTCTGCCTTCTTCTGTAATTAATATAAAATTTTAGTCAAATATTAGAAATTTAATGTCACGTTATTTACAACTAATATGCGTAATGTATGAATCTCTGTATTAATAAATAATATCAAACCACTACTATATATTATTAAACTAACTAATACAATCGATATTGAATGATAAGTCTTGAAAAGAAACTAATATTATCAGTAATATTAGTTTAAAATGTTATTAAATTTTGAGAAATAATATTCCAAGAAAATGTGTAAAAATTAAAAATTGATCTTAATTTAGTCTACTAAATTAACTAAAATATTTATTATTTTAAAAACACTCCTACGAATAAGTTAATTCCGACATTACAAGAAAATGATAGCAACATAATTTGAATATACTTCATATAACTGTTTTTTAATTAAAAAACGTACATTAACGTCTTCTACTTAATAACGATAATACATTTTACTAATGTTAAATATAATATGCTTTAATTCCTATACAATTATAGCAATATATAAATTAAATATAACAGTTTGTTGGCAAATAATATGTAAAATTAGGAGGAAATTAATGTTATATAATACGTTGATATCGAAATACGGTGTAGGAACTTAACAATTATTTTTTACCCTCTAATGATGCAACTAATTACAATTATAATTTGAAAATTAATTTATAGTTGAGGAAACAAATGATGTATTCATTCTTTCCTTAATTATGTAAGTATCAGATGTTCACAATGAATCACCTCATTTTATCTCTATGCAGGAGTCATTTTCAAATGATGAGCTAACTTATTTTACCCAATTAACAGGTTAATTTGATATAACATAAAACGTACATTATGCATAACATAAGTTAAACCAAATGTTAAATTTATACTAAGATCTTACCCTATTTTCAGCATAAATTTTTTGTGCCAGAGACTGATGCTTTGGTTGCTGAGACTGTTCTTCAACCTGACGTTTAAGACCGCTGGCTTCGAGAGGTTTATTAGCCGTCTCTTCTAATTCTTTCAACTTTTTCCGAAGTTTATTTATCTGAGACTCCCTTTTTGCAATCTCCCTGTCGACTTTAGAGATTTGCTGTAGAAGGTCATCCTTAGTGCTCCTAAACTGTGCATCTTCTTGCGTATTTGGTTCCGGAAGCGTGGGTGAGATCGCTTCGGTCTGCGGAGTATACGCTTCTGTTGCCGGCTGCTCCTAGCAAAAATTTTTCATATAATATCACATAAAACGAAAATATTATTCCTTTCAGTACAAATATATTTAAGTAGGTGTACAAAATACTTCTAACAGTTAAAAAACCTTTAAAAATTGTTTTGGAGTTCACCCTAAGTAAAACTATATAAATATAAACTCATTAACTATATAATTATAATAATTTTGAGACATAATGGACAACAATAAAGTCGCAAAGCTTATAACAAATGCTTCTTGAGCATAGATATAATCATAGTTTTGATAAACCAACAAATTATATTACGAAGTATGACTCTTTAATATGAATTTTATTTTGTTCATTAGGTATTCTTTAATACAACAATGCATGGGTACTTCAAGTGTATCTAAAGTATTACAATAGTAAAAATCAAATTTGCAGATAGTCGAGATACACTATTTTTTCTCTTAATTCGTCAAACATTATATCATGTTAAACAATGAAATTTTAACTAACTAAATATTAAAACAGCATTCTTATATCGTACGTTCAATTGCATAACACTATAATAATATCAAATACAAATGACAAATTTCTAGAGAAGATATGGGAATTATTTACATTTATATGACGCGGCAGTCAGCAAGTTAAGTAATTGTACCTACATAAATACCGGTAATAGAATTCACGTTTATAATATAGTTTTCTTCTCAAAGCTATCTCCAAAACAATCTGCTAAATGTCAAGGTTTTTCGCAATCATCTTAAATCACCCTGTACGCGCATGTACCTATGTACCCACCCTAGTGTCTATCCTAAGTGGTTGTTGCAACTGCACCACGTGCTCCTGCTTAACGCAAGGGTCAGCGGGTGACAAACTATGACAGCGAGATTGCGATTGAGACTGCAATTGAATCTGGGTCGGTTGACTGAGGCGTATCTTCTTGAAGGGCGGCGCCTCCTGCAGATTGGCCATTTCAACGGGCGTACGGTTGCAATACTGATCCATCTGGACGGGCATCAGGGCTATTCGTGAATTTCTTGCACTGGACACGTGCTGATAATCTGGTGCTGTCGGTGAAGGTGTCGGCGTCACCGAAGCAGGTGGCAAAAGAGATATCCTCGGTCTATCCCCTCTTCCACTGGCCATACTACCTATACCGCTATTCGCTGCATATTCGGCTGCAACTACTCCAACGCCGACTCCTATCTGCGACAGAGGACTACTGCTCACACTGATGGCGATCCTCTCGTTCACCTGAAAGATTACTACAATCAGAACATGTTCTTTCTTTTCAAGTGCATCGTATCCCCCCCCCCCCCTCTCGCTCTCTCTATCCTATCTTTATCTGCTTCTCGGTTCATTTGAATATATTTATGTGTTCTAATGTTTTCTCATCGTGCGTTTTATTCAATTTATCTTGCCTAACCTTCTCAACGCAAACCTATTTCAAGAAAATCGATGACCCGGTTCAAGAGGGCAGACGGTAGACTATCGATATACCTACAACACCGTCATACGTTCCTTGCACTCGTATTATGACTAAACTCCGTTTTTAGTCACTCCATTTTTGTTACATGCCTTAAGATACTAATCTTGCACCCAAAGAGATAACATACATGAAGCCTTACCAGACCGTGTATCTAATGTTACCTACATATATGAAATATCGTTTATCTTAAAAGATGATTAATGGTTAAATATGTAATTAAATAAGAAATAATAAACGACTGTTTTCGACTAAACTATAACAATTTCAAATTTTTCATGTTCATTTCTCTTTTTTAATAAAAAATGAATGACAAAAGATATATAATGCGAGGAATATGATTATACATATGTTACTACATCTACTTTCACTTAATCATCATTACTATACTCGATATTAGTCAGTACACTTCTATATTATTATCATGTATTCTGTTAGTAAATTTCTTTAATACAACTTCTTACAATTATTCTGTTGCATCAAAATTAAATTTTACATGGAAAATATTTCGATGAAACAAGAATTAAATTTTAAACTACGTTAATAATTTACCATGTAATAATTTGAATATTGATGTTATGCTACGTGTACCTGACATTTTATCAAAATTTGAAATTATAAATTATATTTATAACAGAATTATTTATAAAATTATCAAACACAATTTCACCATGCTCCTTAATTTGAATGTTACGATAAAATTAATTCAGAACAGTGGAACATTCACGACAAAGAAAGTAGATCACATTGCTAGACGGAAGAAGACAGAGGGAGGGCTACTAGTGGTTGAAAGTCAAGGGCAGAGCGGACACAATATGCGCATTTGATGTAACGCGTTCGACACATTTAATTAGCTACAGAAGATTATCATATGGTACATATATTCAATATTGTTCGTAAACATACATATGTATTAAATTACGCGTTTCAATTTACCCCGATCAACAACACGGCGTGTATTTGATGCGCTAAGCCTATCAAAATCTGCTGGCAACGCATGAAAGGAAAGCAACAGGACGAACAAAATGCGCGCGCAACGATTTATCGTGGGATAAATCGAATAGGAAAATACCTACATTCGTGGTGGCGCTGCGATATGCATCTCTCGCGGCATAAGCAGTTCCCGAAAGCAATGGTGGTGGTGTTTGACTAACTGTAGGTGGATTGGCAGGTGCAGCTGCGGGTGCTGGAACTGGCACAGGAGTCGGTGCCGACGAAGCCGAGGTAACCATTGTTGCTACAGCCGGCACCGACGCCGACGTTGGCGTTGACGGATACGAATGAATGTACCGAAGACTACCAGCCATAGGTACAGCAACGTAACCTCCTGGTGCACCACCCACTGTACCGCTGTTTCCGCCACTGTTGCTCCCCGCACCAGCACTGTTACCGGTACCGTTGTTGTTACCATTTCCGGCTGGTGCTACGTTTCCAACGGCGCCGGCACCAGCTCCAGCCCCAACGACTCCGGTTCCGCTGTTCGCACCACCGGCGTTGTTAACAACACCGCCACCTCCGCCGCTACCGCCACCACCGCCGATTGAAGGACCTCCGCCACTTCCACTTCCGGCCGTCCCCGCCGCCGCTGCCGCCACTGAAGATGCTGCCACACCACCCTGCTGCACGTACGTCACTCCTGCTCCTATCGTTCTTGGAGACACAGGGCTGCTGCTCTTGATGTTTACATAACTCTGCGCCGGCCTGTAAACATTCGGAACGTGAGTTACACAGCTAACTTAGGACGTCGGCGGGAAAATTAACAATTCACCGAAAGAGGTTATCATATTAATGAAAAATTTTCGTACGACTAAGACATTTTTAAAACTCGTTATAATTTTTTATATTGTAAGATACGTATTCATGGACTTTTGAAAATCATTAATTTTGAAAAAGATACATTATGTGCTAAGTATATCAAAAATATACTATTGTATTTGTTTTGAATGATACGTATATATAGTGACTGACGAGGCTCAAAGGGATCTAATAGTGTCTTTATGTTATATCATAAATATGATGTCTTGAAAATGAAATATAAAACTTAAAAAATAGATATCTTTATAAAAAAACATGAGAACGTACAAATACTTCTGTCTTAGGATTATATCAAAGATATGATTATACGTGCCTCTTCGGCAGTGTCAACGTATATATTTCGAACGTGTCACGTGATCATTATTCGCGAATTGGACAGTCCAAGTAAGTTGTATGAGATAAGAAATTAGATTCTTTTTAATGTATCATATATTTTTTGTAGGATTTTAAGATGGTTTATCGAGGCAGGGAATTGAGATTGTAACCGTTCTTGGAAAATAACTGATGAGAAAAATACAAAACAAATGTGTGTGTGCATCGTTCGGACCAGCAATTTCAACAAATAAAAAGGAAATCGAGTAATTATTTAATAATGTACTGTAAGAAAAGATTTTATATATGCATATACTTATTATGTTGATAAAAGTGCTAAAATTATAATCATTTTTGCAGTATTATATTTCTAACACGATTATTTATGGTACATACACATGTATATACATGTATGTACTTTGTATTTCTATTGAGAAAATAGCATTAAATACTTCACGTTCGTACAATGGTAACGGTTTCCTCAGATTATATTTCTTGATGTTTCATGCATTACTGTTGTATACAGAACAGGTAGGATAGTCTTGTATGATATACGAAGTCTGATAAATAAGTAGAAATAACAAAACTACTTGCGAATACATTGTTTCTAAATACTTATGTGTATGGCAGCAACTGCATTTACGTTGTTATTAATGACAGTTGGCATAATAGTTGCGAGAAATATTTATGAGACAGTATATTTCTACATTCTATGAAAAAGTGTTAAAATCTTTATAAATTTTGATTTAAACAAAATTTTAATTTTTTTACAAGATTTTATCTAATTTATGTGTAAGTTAAAGCACATATTTTTTACATAAAATAAAATTGAAATATCAAATAAACTGTGTACAAGTAGTATCAAATTACCTACCAATTCTTTAAACTAAAAATGCTTTTATGTAACTTAAACGTAATTCAATATGTTTATACATATATAGATAATTTTGCCTGATACGTATGTATAAATATAATCAAGTCTAAACGACAAAAATTAATCGTCTTACAAATAAGTAAAGTAAGAAATCCTGTAGATGGATTTAAATAGAAAAATGTTATTTCATATAAGAGAAAATAACAAAAAAGAGATGTATACAAATAATATTTTTGTATAAAAATATAGACGAAAAATAAATATATATAAAAAATGACGGATGACTATTAACTAACCAATAGCGTCATGCGGTAAAAATATGCTTCACGTGAAATCAACCCATTGGATATACATATGTATGGCAGAATAGTAGATACACGACCTTTCGGCGGTAGTTTGTCACATGTGGCAAAATACGCCACGCATGCGTCGTAGGATATAACGATATGCGATGTCGCAGTATTCCACAGATCATGGTTCCGCGTGCCGGTGCATCGGTACCTATTCTCTGTAGAATGACTGCGCATGCGTTGAACATCACAAAGGGTGAATGTTCCTGTCTGCTTTCGTAAGGCGACGTTGCTGTCGCGACGTTGCCACATCGTCGAATACATTCGAGGCTCGCCAAGCGTTCCTAGCATTATTCGTTGGCGGATTATGGTGAAGGATTAATCGACGTTAGCCAATATCATGTTTACAGACACTTTTTTTTCAAGATTATGTAAATTATTTTATGCGTTATTTGATGCAAAACGATTTACTATCGTATTTCTTTTATCTTTTGAATAAAGAATAACGTAATAAGTGTTTATGAAACGTAAACAGTTACGCACAATTTCAACTCTAAATAAAATCACACTTAAGATGGACGTATTCGATGCGAGAATGAAACTAAACTTGATATTTGTACACGTTAAACAAAATCCATTGTATTTCTTATGAAGGTATAGTACATCAAAATAAATGAATAAATACATATTTCAAATCATTGTAATCTACATTCTAGAGAAAAATCTCTAGAAAAAGTCTCTAGAAAAAGTCACTAGAAAAATCTCTAGAAAAGTCTCTAGAAAACTTCTCTAGAAAAAACTTGGTAATTTTTTTATAAATTTTAGATATTTCTTAAGATATTTGCATCTTTCAAATTTTGTAAAACTGTATATTGTTATTAAGATTATTTTAGAAGATATAGAAAAACATTTAATTGTTCAATACATGTACAAACATAACTAATGATTTAATTATTAATATTTTACAAGTTTATATCTTGAATAGATTTGAAATATCTTTCCTATGATGTGTATGTATAATAGAAATATTTACAGTATGTTAATAACATTGAGTTTCTTTAACAAAATTTCAAAATATTAAATTTTACTTCGAAAAATTACATTTAAAAAATTTTGAAAAACATCAAACATAAACGACTTCACATAAATAATTATAATTGAAGCAAAAAGAAAGTTAAATTGCTACAAGTACACTTTGAGTAGCATAAAATAAAGAAACGTTATATTAATAAGGAATTAACATTATAAAAATGACTACGGTACTAGAATTTGTATACAATGTATACAATGTGATTCGCGTTAACAAATTGGTTGAATTTAAATTCCAATTTTTTTTTTTCACATTTGAATTTGTAATCGTAATTGAATGGCGGCTTTATGAATTTCCCTAGACTATGAGTTCCAGATGATGTAACGGTCACTGACCCCCTCCTCCCACTTCTAAAATCTTCTCCCTCCCATGTATCACCTACTCTTTTTCCCTTTTATGAATGATGCGCATGCGATAGAACGTTATGTATGTACGTAGGTCACGAATGACATACACGTGTAAGTTGTATATGTGAACCTGTACAGGTTTAATGTTGATGAATTTAATACACATATTTAGATGAGAAATAAACTACCGCCCTTGAAAAGACACAACACACTAATTAATAAAGAATACAATAATGAATAAAGATACAAAATTAACGTAGAAATTTTAGATCCTGTAGTACTGAGAATAACAGAATTTTGAAAAAATAATTCAATTTTTGACATCTCTTATATTTGTATTCATATTGAATATAGTAAAGATTCAGAAATAATTAAAAAGAAAGAGGATAGTGCCAAATGGCAAAAGTAAATATGAAAGGTCAGAATGTATGTATAACAGACAATGAACATATCCAAAATATGAAAAAAACATGGAAAACATCTATATTATATGGCGTTACATACATCATGTCAGAACGAAGCAGAAATTATATCCCCATTTATCAATGACACATATTTTTATATTATGTGTCAGAATAAATTTGTAAATAAAAAAGAATACAAAATTACACATGGAATAACGAATATCCTGGATATACTTATGAGTTTTGTAATACTTATAGCTTTATTACAAATAATATATTCAAGCAAACAACAATAAAATAAAAAATTATGGTGAATTTTGAAACAAAGTGTAAAAATCAACATTCTGGGACATTCTGGTAATTGTATATTATTTATAATTTTTAAATTAATATCTATTATTAAATATTATACCGCTAACCTTCTCATAAATTATAAAACAGTATTTTTAGTATCAAATCAATAATTGTTTATTAGATAATATCTAAGGCAATTTTACGATATCTAAATTTTTATTAAACAATTAAATGAAATATTAAGAAGTATATGTTTCTGTTCTCTTCGAAAAGAGAATTGCAGGAAATAGAAATCAACGTAGCCTTGAGCCCCTTCCACCAATTCTACTTTTCTTTCTCACCTCCGTTAATGTCTCTGATTCTTTCCACGTTTATTTCCTCTCGAAAATATGTCCCAGTCATTTTAATGTAAGTTTGTAAGCATTTCATAATTAGTAAAAAGAAAAAAGGTAAATATTATAAGCATATTTCTAAAAACGTATAAATTTGCATACAAATTATTTATAAATGAATATATTACTTGAAATCGGTTATTTTCAATCTTCATATAAGTATTACCACTGATAAAGCTCCAATTATGAATTTCCTCTTGCAATTAATTTATACAAAGTACTACGTTAATACTACTTTTCTTCCTTTTTTTTTTCTTTTTGCCTATTCACAGGTAAAAAATGTGCATTTCCGCCATCACCGCCATCTTTTTTTCCCCGCCGTGCGACCCACTGTTAGCTTTCTCTTTCCACACTTATTGCCATTTTTCAGCAATTCAATTATAAATTAGTAATGTAATATTGGGGTCAAAAACGGGTAGAATTTTTTGACTGTCCATATTATCTAACATATTTGTTTCTTTTTCTAAACATAATTTAATACGCATAAAAGAAATTATTTGAATAAAGTACCGAATTCAAGATTTCAAAAACTATAATGAGCTAATATTTAATTTTATTCGATCCCTATTCTTTATATAAGCCTTGTCTAGCTTGTCGATCAGATTTATAATCCATAGTACATATAAGTATGTAAATAAATATATGCATATACACACAGAGATATATATACACGCACATGCGATATACACACACATATATGTACATGATATATACTGTATTTCTCCGCATTGCTCGGATCATTTGTGTACTCATCACATCGTACCTAACCTAACTGGTTTTCCCGCGTTTTACACATTATTTAGTTTATATTTTACGCGCAAGTGGTGACTATCCTACATTATATTTTTGTAAAGCAAACTAAAGTTATTTTATAGAATTTCGTACAATAATAGTATAAACTCTGGTCAAATTGTATAGTATGGAAAATCGAAACCTTCGTTTCAGAATGAAAGAATAAATCATTAAATAAACAACACGTTTTACGATTGTACCCAACATAAATACATGATATAGATATTGAGAAAATCATTTACGTGGTCGGGATTGGTACAATTGTCAGGAATGTAATGTACTGATAAGGATTCAAGCTATGCAGATATATCAACAAATAATACAATGATATAAATGCGTGAGAGGAACAACGAACGACATAACAAAAATAACTGCGTGGACTTACTTCATCATGCAAACGAACAATCTCGAGTTTCAAAGAAATCTTTTCTTTCCGCGCACATTCTCCATTCACACATCTGGTACATTGCGTTTCCGAAATTTGCAGTTTCACCTTAATAATTTTATTAAAATACACCACACAACCGTTCATATATATATTTTAGAAAACTGTAAATCTTAAATGTAAACCTTGCGAGGTTAAAAATCAACGTTGCACGTTGACGTTTGAGGTTAGAATCGACAGGTAGCAGTAGTGGTAAAATTGGAGGAACGCATGCGCAGTACACCAAACGTATGTTACGCATCCAACTTCAATATTCTGTTTACCGCGTATTTCAAGTTTCGATATTTGAACTTATGCTATGTATACAATATATTGCAAATGATTATTGTATTATTAGACTTTAAAATACTGGAAATACAAAAGTAGATATAAAAATATAAAAATATTAAAAAATATGTGAATAAAATGTACATATGCATTAACAAAATGTTTTAATATGTTTATATGTTAATTTATGTTTGTAAATTAGTAAATTTAAATTCATCTAATGTGTACGTGGACTTAATATATATGTTTAAAGAAATAAAGTATAGAAACAAGAATCAGTAGGGATATACTATAAATATTTAACTTACAATAAGAAAAGTGAGAAAAATTAATTAAAAAATGTAACTAATACAATTAAAATTTTTTTTTAAATTTTATTTAATTATTGCAGTATTTATTTTATTCCTGAAACTTAATCAGTTTTTATAAATTTGTGTAATACTGGATTTTATTAACTAACGAATTTTAAACTTATTCTATTAACCTTTAAAAAAATAGAATAACATTTTAATAAAATTATGCATGTAATTGTAATAGAATTAATATGATTCTTTTTATCGAACAAATTTTTTCAATGAATGATGATCAATAATTAAAAGAAATTAGCTAATTATTGCCAATAACTGTAAAAGTACCTATTCAATATAAATCGAAGATGATAAGTGCAATCTTTAAAATCTACCATATTTAATGAAATTTAGTGCATATATATCTAATGCATATAGTTGTTTAAAACATAAAATTTATAAATATGAAATTTATGTCTTCCATGAAATTGTGGTACTGTATCACCAATATTATTAACTTATATGTCTTATACAATATGATACATGAAATAAGATGAAATAACTGAAAAACGGAGCAATTTTTGTATCTTGATTAAGCCTATATATTAATCCTGATATAAATGAAGAAAGATACAAATATGGGTATTTACTTTAACAAGAATAAATACGCTATCATTCAAGATCCTACATGTTTAACATTTTTATCTTCTTATAAAATCTTGATAAATTATATATCATATGACATGATAATACACCATTGTATTTATAAAGAGAAGAATAATGTTACAATCAAATGTATCAAATTTCGTCTCTACAATAAAAAACCAAAAATGTGTTCAATTATACTTATTTCAATTCCATATGCATCTATGTACTTATATAATCCCCATAATATAGTATTATTTTATTTCCACTTATATGCGTTCTGTCATAATCAATTGCATCTGCATATTAAAAAGGCTTTTAATTCGGAAGCTACAGTAATGAAAGAATTAATTTGCAACTCGTAAAACTTAATCAATTCTATTTATAATTGTTTCTCATCGAATTACACGTGGACATTCAACCAGTCAAATCACTCTTCCCCCTCTTCTCTATCAAAATGCATTTCCCCTTTCAACTGCCAAATTCATTATAAACTATCTAAGACCCACCTACGCATCATTACCATAACACCGCAAGAACTAAGCTATCCAAACATCTTAAAATCAAGGATCAATGAAAAACTCGCGACTGAATCACCGACTGGAATAAAAATCGTTCTCCGGAACGTAAACGAAATTACTTAATTCCCCCATACAGTCTCCCGCCTGCATTATGGAAGTGTTTGCTGAAACGACGAGTGAAGTCGTTCTTCGCGCGGGATTAAGCGTACACGCGTAGCTTTAATTATATCGTACACTGTACGCGCGGACATTGTGGTGTGCAACGTGACCGCGATGGCGATGCATACGTACATATATAACACGCAACACGTATGCACACGTATAGGTGAACACAGGTAAGAATATAACTTACCTATGCAGCTGTACCGGAGTAGATCTCGCGGGTAAATGCTGGTTATGCGAGACCGGTGGTTGTGTCTGACCCCGGCCAGGGGTCGACGTTACGCCGACCAGTGAGTGGCCATGGGGCCCGTGAGGATGACCGTGGGGGTGGGCATGTGGGTGTGGAGGATGGGAGTGGGGGTGAGGATGATGATGGTGATGCAAATCTGCCCCCACTGGACCCACTGGGCCCACCGGACCCCCCACCCCCAGTCCGCTCACTACCTGGACTTGCTTGCTCACTGTCTCCATCACCCCTAGCGCATTGTGTACTGAAACAAATCCATTAAAATTCATTAGAAACATTGCTTTCATTGTTTCTGTAATTTATTTTTTTAGACTGGTTACTTATGATCACTAATGCGTACTTTATGAAATAGCTTGATCTCCAAGCCATGGGGTTTGGAACGAAAAATCCATAACGAGCTGGATTCCACGTTGTATTGCAAAGGGCTAACAATAAGTTTATCCATATAATACTAAACTTTCGAAAGTAGAGTTATAAAGTCGAAGAATAAAATAAGGTATATAAAAATATATAAGAATACTATGGTTTTTTTCATTTTAATTTCACAATTTATACTTATTTTTTTTAAATAATTGAATCAAGAATTTGGTAAGTTACAGGAATTTTGTTTGAATAACATTTTAATCGGATGATGCTGAGAAATAAATAGTACATTCTTCATAAAAGAATAAAAATTCATGGAAACTCTATTGGGAGTAATATTAACTGCCTAATTAACAGATAATGAAGACGGATGTTTAAAAAATTGAAACATGTAATTGTAAAGGGATTAATAGATAATATTTAAAGTTAAACCCATTTTAATCGTGAAAATAAAATTTATTGTTAAATAATTTCGTCAATAAGTATCTGATAAATAGATACTTCAATAATGCGTTCGTCATTATTGCCTATATTGATAATGACAAAATTTTGATCGAATAATATGGTACAGTCACACTGATAATTTTTATCACATTAATCATTCGGGCCAGTATTTCAGGACAGTATAAAATATGTATTTCTGATATAACACAAAGACCAGAGTATTCCATATTTAAAATAATTTGTTCCAGAATTTCTGCTTTTACAATCAATAATTAATCTGTAACTAACAAATATATAATAATAATCAAACAGAATAAAAACTTGTACAGAAAAAAAAACAATTACAAAAGAATGTAATATTATAGAACAGTACAGACTTATATATAAAATTCAATAGCAATAATTAACGTAACATATATGATCGAAAGAATGTTTTAAATTATTAAGAATTCACTCTAGTACAAATAAACAAATATAAAAAACACATTAAAATTAAACAATGTAATGATTATGAATTGTTCTCTTCTATAATATTATACGTATTATATTTATATATATCCGTAAAAATATGAAATAATTATAAAAAGTACAGAAATATATATATTTTAATTCGGAATTTTATGTTATATATTAAATAACCTGATGCTTGAAAATATATGTTTTATATATTTATATGTATATATTATATTTTAAATATATAACATGAAGTTTTTATTTGGTTAATAGAAAGTCTATTTTATTCTACTCTTCATTGCTACTTATGGGAAAGAATTATGTATTTATGATGCAGGAAATGAAATAAAATTCGATTAAATATTCAGTTAAATTGTTTTCATTTAATAATGTTTTTAAAAGAGAAATTCAACTTGCATAAAGATTATGCTTCTATACTTTCAAATTGCAAATAGTGACTATTCAGTCATAATATAAAACATTATAATCTTCCAGACTAATATTACTAGTTTATAAATTAAAATATTTAACAACTTACTGAATTATATAGACAATACATAGATATGAGATAAATATAATCCAGTAAAGCGAAAAATTAAGAAACTATTATTAACACGAAGCTTCACAATTTTCTTATGAAATATATTTTTTATTAAAATAACATAATTAATTAAATCCCTTGATAAAATATAATGTTATCTGTTTTTAATAATTTAATATAAATTTTTATTCTTATTTCAATACGTCAATATATCAAAATAAAATTCAACAAATATATCAATAAAATAAAAAATTGTATAATTCGATAATATTATAATTTTGATTGAAAGAAATTACTGATATTCAGGAATGTACACGTTGCTCTTAAGTTCTTAATTATTTAATTCTTTTGCCCTCTATTTTATTAATATTTATGCCTGCGAATGGACCTACATTTTTCCAAACTCATATAATGGCATTTCGATCAATAATTTTCGAGGTTCGCTACAGAGGCACAATATCATCGAGTGTTATCACTGTTGAAACATCTGTGGAAACTCCCTTCTTTTTTACTTCATATACTAACGAAAATAATTCGTGTATTATTCAAAATATTTTACTATAGTATATACTATATTACTATCTCTGAAGTTACAACATTTTACTTAATATCAAACTTAATTTGTCTATTTTAAATTATGAAAATTCGTAGCTTCTACAAAATTTTTATTTAACACCACTGAATTAAATTATTGGATATTATAAATTTTTTGTCAAAATTATACAGTATTGATTTTTGACATTATTATTAAAAATAATAATGTTAGTATTCCAGTAAATATAAATGATATGATGATGAAAAATATTTCGATTCCCTAAGGACTGATAACTCATTCTACATATAATACAATTTTTTGGAATAATTTCTAATATAATTTTCTTATTTTCTTTCTTCTCTTTTCTTCTTTTTTTTTTTCTTTTTTTTTTAAGTTTATAATGTATTGCTGGTATGATACATGGAGAAGAGATAAAAAGGAAGGTCATGAGAACGTTATACATTAGAAAGTATGACAGTGCACGTCAAGCAAGACACAATGCCATTATCGGATTTACGATGGGAGAGTACAATGCTCAGGTCACCGATTTTATTCAAATTTTTATGTCGATGAGATTGTACACACAGTATGCACTATTCGAAATTTCACAAGAAAATAATACTTTATGTATAATGCATTCTCATTACTTTACCTTCAATATTTTATTCTTACATTACATCTGAATAATAAATAAACTATATATTTTCTATTTTTTTAAAAAATGCTTCTTATTTTAAATCCAAATTCTTATTTTAAATTGAATTTTGAATTGTTTACTTTGGATAGTTATATTTTATTCCTTCGAATGAAATTCGTTGGTAACTTTTAGTGAAATTTTTTACCAGTTTATTGACCTTTTAATTTTATTCATTAGGTTTCTTTTTAATCTCTGGATAACAAAGAATAATAAAACAAGATGAAATCACGTATTAACTTACTTATCCTTTTGTAACAAAAAGTAATTTTGCAATTAACGTGCAAGGACTTAAATTTTTATTCATGAACTATTAAATAATTGCACTTTTATATGTAAATCGTATAATTTATAGCTCGCAGACAGAAAGAAAATTCATAAAAAAATTATGAAACTTCTCATATAATATTTTCTTACGAACAAATATTATAGCGTAATTGTATTTATAAATAAATTAATAGCGATTTCATAATGATAAAAAAATATATTTCCTCACAGATAGTGAAAACAATGATGTTCTCTTTTGTATACAATTTTTATCTTACTTAGCAAAGATAAAGTGTATTTCCTCATTGTACATTACGTGCTACTGTTTTTTTTTAAACGATATAATACTTAAAATTTCACGTGCTTCAGGTATATCACTCAAAATATATCATTATGTACATAAATTAATTTTTTAGTCTTCAAAATTCCCCAAAAAAATTCAGTCGAAAATTTAGTCAAAAATGTAAGTTTAATATTTTCTTCTTTCATTCTAGGTCTACATTAATTTCAATAATAATAATTTGTATTATTCCTTCTATATATGAGTATAATTATTTCACAATTATTTACATTACATTACCGAATGTGCAATCATATATAAGCTAATGTTAATAAGTTCCTAAGTATTTAAACAAGATAACTACGACATTCCGATTTTTCAATAAAACGTATCAAAAATGAAGATAATATTTCTTTTATATTAACAGAAATATCAACTGATAAGTAAATTAAAGATAGCACGTTATTCGTGGCATTTCATATAAGAGAATTATATAAATGTAACGAATTTATGTAATAAATTACATAAATAAATATATATACTAGAAACAATTACTTGTGAAACAATAACTTCATTTTTAAATAGTACAAATATCGCGTGTGCAGAAGTTATGAATACATATAATCATAAGCACACGTAACACTATAATCGTAAATGTACAAAATGTCTCGTATACTATTTTTATATAATCATAACCGCAATTAATAACAAAATATAGTACATTATCCTTTCGTGTAAAAAGATGTTTATATAATAATTTAAATAAAAATTATACCTTTATCATAGTAAATAAAATATTTCAGTTACTAGAAAAGGAGTTACGCGAAATACGTTGGGAAACGTTTCAGGTTTAAATAACAAAGATTCGAGGAGTTATCAAGTTTTTAATATTACATGTTTGCAACAGACGTAAATATTATGCTACTCCTATCATTACTATACCTGTTATCTGCAGATAATGCCAACATACGACAATTGGAAACAACGGTAAATGGAATTTTCATATTTCAGAATAAATAGAAATAATTTATCAGCCTTGTTTTGTTTAGACTAATCGCATAATAGATAATGTAGTTGGTATATTTTTTCATCATTTTCAGAGTTTCACTTCATTAATATATGGAATTTATTTTTATCATCATTGTCCATTCTCATGTTTAACAATAAAAATAAAACACGAGCTAGTTACATGTACTCAACACGAATTGTAAACGAAACGAAATAATTAAAACGATTAATTACAATTACTTCGGTATTAATTACTAATTTACCAATATTCATTGGAAAATTAAATAATCATTATAAATTAATACTATTCCCATTCCTTGCTCCTTGCTCGTAATTAATATTATTTTCGCCACTCATAATTAATAACATCTCCATGAAGCTCACATGTAAGTATACTTATCAAATAGTAACTTATTTTTTCAGTTAACCAATGTATACGTTTCTTCGTCTAAAAAGAACCAGAAAATATTACCAAATATTTTCCTAAATTTCCCTATTCATTTCTCTCTCCTGTCTAGCAATTTATTCTTAATAATCTTTTTCGAGTTCAAATACCAAATATATTTATATATCACGTGAAATACACAATTTGTGTTAAGTATTGCATAATACTGCACTGAATGAACATAGAGTTTCGAGGCGTCAAAAGTTTAATAAAACTTAATTCTCGAGTAAATTGACGTAAAGTGTGTCTGGTCTTTCGAGAACTTGAGTAACGCCGTTAATTCACTATGAGTAAGCGTCATGTTAAAGACGGTTAACAGAGTGTAAATAATTGATACCAACGTGGATATCAGGCGCAATTCATATATTCGTACGTGAAATAAATGAATATCGGCGTTAATGCACGATCGTCGTACTCAAAATGGAAAAAAAGGAAAAAGAAGAAAAAAAAAACACGTTCGCAAGGACGTCAACGACTGGCATCATCAAAGTAACGGTACTTCACTGACTCTCAAAGAGAAGCGAAGCGAGTGTGCCTGTTATATAGAAACGGTTTGAAGAAGTATGGGCAAAGTAATAATTGGAAAGCTATTAATACCAATAACTGATAACTTAACTTTAATTCCTTTAATATTAGATTTTCCTTTTACTGACTCAAATACGCTAGATTGAATTTTAATAGCAGTGAATAGTAATTTTTAACTTTTTTTAGTTTCATTGAGGTTTGATTTTTCTTGTTTATCAAGTATTAATTTTGCTCCTTTGAATATTAGTCCCAGCTTCTATTAATATTATTTTTTTCTTTGTTTGTCCCGATTTACATCTAGTTACATTAAATTATATTTTAATACCAGCAACTAACGATTCTTTATTTTTTGTAAGTTAGAATTTCTGTTTATCACGGATCAATTTCGTTTTTCTGGATAGTAGTTCGAGCTCTTCTTTCATATTACTCTTTTCCTTATTTATTCTGAATTACATCTAGTTACACTAGATTAAATTTTAATATCAATAGCTAATAATTTTTATTTTTTGTTTATTGTAAATAAGTTATATCAAATTAAATTTTAATACCAGTAGCTAATAATTTTATTTTCGCATTATTATCGTTGTTCATTTTGTGCACGAATTTCATCCTTTATCAATTTTTCTGCATGCGTATAAATTGAAAACAGATTTTTGTTTAATAACGATGCTTTGATTGCTAACCAGCGTTCTTTGTTTTTCCGAGGATCATTTATTTCGTATCTTTTTGTCTTTTGGTGTTTCTGATTGAATTGCATACATACATACATATGTATACATGTATGTGTGTTTGATTTAAACGTATAGACACCATTAGCTTCTTAACGATTCAAAATATGAGAAAATTGTTTCATTTGCTAGAATATTTAATTTTTCTTTTTAAATTGCTTTTCACAATGACTTCAATATGAATTTTTTATGGACCCTTTTTATAGTGTCTATTTTATTATGCATTTTAAATTACGTTCAATAAATGTACAATAATTTATCAGAAATTTATATGAACGTATATATCCTTTTCCCATTCATAAATTTGCTTTATTCATGCATCCGAGCGCCAAGATTTAATTAACTACTTTTATTAATTAAACACGGGTTCTAGAAAAATATTTCTTCAAAACAAGGTCAAGAAATACGTCATTCCTTGTGACTCTTTTTCCAAAGAAAATAAATAAATACATCAATCTAAACTTCTTGCTAACATCGATCTTAACAAAATATTTACAATTTTTTCGATATAAAGCAACCAGTGGTATAATGTGTAAAATAACAAATTATCGATAACCCAGAAATTTTTCAACCTTAATCCTCTCACTATAACAAAGTTAGCTACCTATGTACTTTGCCATTGTACAGGACAGTCGAATCACAAGTCAAATTTCGTATATTCAAATTTCTTAAATTATTTCATAACACAGTTTCGACTAAAAAATCCAGAAGCAAACATTGTGCATAAATCTATGTTATAAATTGGAAGATAATAAAAAAAACTATCTGCACTAACTGACAAAACTTAAGAAACAAAATAAAATACTTTTTATTTCCTCACGTACATATATACAAATCAAAATTAGAAATGAGTTGTACATAAGATATGTAAAAAAAAGTTATTTATTCATCCTATTCGAAGCCAATGAAATGCGACTGCAACAAAGAAGGAAACCACTATGATATTGTACTTGAAAACGTCCTCATACCAAACAATCACACTTTTAATTAACTATTCAAAGACGGCTACCAAAATCTATACACAGAAAACACCAATCCACCAACACCATATTACACTAAAATCAACTATCTATCCTCAACCATTCTGGGGAAAATTCTATAAAAATACTATTCAACGAAGGAGGAAGGGAGGAAGCAGCTCCATGGAGGGCCATCATAATATCTCAAATTAACGTAAAACTAGCTAACTATGTAAAAGATTATGAAATCAGCAGTCATAAACGTAAAATCAAGTTCTTAGAACTCATTGCAAACAAGATATACACAGATGCGTGTCTTAAGCTCCGTTCACACGGAGTGGTGTAACAATTTTTAATACTTCTTTCTCGATTTTTTATTTCTAATAGTGAGATGTATTTCTGTACTTGAAAACGCGTCAATTTTCCAGAAAAATTAGCTATAAGAGAAAATTCTGTCGGTTTAGTCCCGTAGCCTATAACGAGAGTCCAAATAACCTACATTAGAGATATCTTGGCGCCCTCTGGTTCGTTTGTAGTGCTAACGGCTAATTTTTCAAATATCAAATCGCTTATCGTCTTGCTCGGATATCAGTGAGAAAACGATTACGAATACAATGGCAGTCGATAAAATGTACGTTCAATGCTGTATTCTCTTCGCGTTTTATCTCGACGAGAACTAGGCTGAAGTACCGAAGTCATTCTTTCTACTTCTAATAAAAATGATACTAAAAATAGAGTTTATATGTATTGTATGATATTTATATTTATTATATGATATTAAAGATAGATAGAGTTTTAATAAAAATGATATTAAAGGTGGAGAACGTTTCGAATTTAAAAGTCGATTTAAAATTTAAGATTCAAATGTTCGGGATTGGCATGCTGTAAGGTGAAAAACTAGATATTAACCCTTTGCATTCGACGATTTTTTTTGCCGAAGAAGAGCAGGAGTTTAAAGATCTGCTATAAAGTTGACGATACTTTTTTGACCAGTAAATAAAAAATCGTATGATAATTAGCACGTAGAATTATACGATTTCGATACCCCACACATTGTTACATTATTTTAAATTTCACGTATTAATTAATTAATCGATCTTAGAAATTTTCTCAAATAACAACCGAAGGGTGAAGAGTGCAAAGGGTTAAAAATCGTATTTAATATTGTCTCGAAGTCGTGCAACGACTAACAGGGACTATATAGTTACAAATAAAGCTATGAACGCGAAGTTTACGCCAGACATTCCTCGATATCCATTACTCAAGAATTCCTAATTTTTTTAGCTATCAGTTTACTGCACACTCCACACGTTCTTTTTTATATGGAATTTTCCAACGCTTCACTTTCCATCTCTGCCCATTTTGTTTTATCGAGTTTCGATCCGTCCTACAAACTATAAACAAATTCGAATATTCGCATCAATTCGAACATTGCTGATTTTGATCTCTTTTGGGGAAAAGTTAGTTTCGAATAATAGTCGTATAATAATCGAAAAGCAGTGACTAATATCATTTTAATAAGTCGTCATGATCCAAGTTTATAATTTGCACAAAATCATTGGTATTAACCCTCCGCAATCGCCGATTTTTTCGTAACAGTAAAAGTAGTAATTCGCAAACTTTCTGTCGTAAAGTAGACAAAATTTTTAAAACGGTTAATAACAAATAATATACAAATTAAGAAGTTAAATTATTTTACTTCAACATTCCACGCATCGTCGAGTAATTTTAAATTTGATATGTTAATTAACATCAATCTTTAGAATCTGATTAAATGGCGACTGAGGGTCGCCTCTCGAGTGCAAAGGGTTAATAGAAACTACTTTAATGACTGAAATTATTTCAATTTTCTTTTAAATAAAAGAAATCCTACGTCCTAATTTCGTGGATATTTCATAATTATTTATGAGAGAAAAAATTAAATTTATTTTATTCCTCGCGAAATTCGCTTCATAAAACATTGCGAATCCGCCTTGCTGTAAACTCTGACAGAGGACTCTAGTTCCTCATCCAGATTCTGGCAGAATAAAGAATTGGAATTGAATAATGAATAAACGAATAAGGAATCGAAATCGAATAAAGTATAAAATTTTACCCTAACCTAATACTCTTTCCAACGAACACTTTGACTATAGTCATACAAACAATAATCTCGACGTTTATAACAGTGAAAAATTTCTCATATCAGTGAGTTTATCTTTACACTAATAAAAAACAGCACAGGAAAAGAAAAAAATAATAAAAACATAAAATAATAGTAAGCACGACTAAAAATAATCCAAGATTATTTTAATACTAAACGTATTTTGTACACTATATAATTAACTTGGAATTAATGTCTTCTTTAAAGATTATATAGAATTACATACCCCGTCGTTTAATTACGCTAAAAGATAAAAAGAAAAATTATAAAACGAGTTATAAATCCGTTAGACATATTGGCGTCGGAGATACGAAATCCTTAGAGCGCCATCTGTATTCTAAAATCAGTACTACACAGTCGATTTTAAAGACTAAATAAGTTGAATCTATGAATAATTCGTATTTTCTCCCGATAGTCGTTTATCGAACTCTAACAAGTTCTCCTTACAGCTTCTTCACAAATTCGTTTCTAATTCTAGTCCTGCTTATTATCGAAGTTGCCGATGTATTTATACCTGATCAGCGTGAACGGGAGTGATGTTATTGGTAGAAATTCTGATAGTTGTGGAAGTAGGTCAGCTATTGCTGCGGTGATGGTGATTAAAATGACGGACCTTAACGAAGATCCCCGTAGCTGTCGTAGCGCGTTGAATCCGATCATCATTCGTCATTTTGCCGAAACAATAGATACCGATCGAATTGCGTGGCCAGAAATTATATATTCGTAAGAGTACGTAAAATATGACCGCGTCTGTCTCGTAGATCGATGGACTTCGTATCGTTCGTCGGCTGTCGCCATCGATGTACGGACGTAAAATTTGACACACTTAGTTCGTGTGACTGCTCGTGTACATTACAATGTTACGCTACAGTGAGCGTTGCAATGTCCGTCGTAACGTTCGTTGCTTAAACGCTCGTGTGACTGCGGCCTTAAGGTACAAGGTGCGCGCACAGCAGTATAGTCACCTTTAGCATAGAGGGAACGCTCGACGCTGAGTGGCTATAAGCATCTTTAATAATCAAAGAGTTAATTTGCTACTACAAAGAAAATATAATAGTTACTTCTACACTTCTAGTACAGATGGTAAAAGAATGTACATAAAATACGTGCATTTGTAAATTTTCATGCCAATTAATTAGTCGAGTATTCTTTTATGGAAGCTATTTCTGATTATGCAGTTCTGGGAACTTTTTATACACGCTGCTGTGTTGATAGTTATAACATACTATTCTTTATTCTCGATACAATACCATTACAATGCAAAAGAATTTGTTAATGTTCTGCAAAAGTTCAGTTTTTAAATTCATTACTGCTTCCTTCGGCATATTGGATACTTGATTTTTGGAATTATCATATTCAAGATTTTTATCTTTAATACACTTCTTAATTCCCATAATAATTATAATTATGATGATAATAATAATGATAATAGTAATGATGCAATGATAATAATAATACTTATTTTCCTTAGATATTGGTAATATTGGAATGAATTCTAATATTACCATGTTATGATAATTAATACCTACTTTTCTAGATATTGGTAATATTGGAATGAATTCTTAATTAAAATACAAATATTTCCTCACAATGCAACTGGTTCAGAAATGTAACAGAGATGTTTAAAACATGTCCAAATGAAGAATTTGTACTTTGATTATTATTCTGTGCATTTGCAGTCAAATATCCCTTTAATAAATTTTCTGATTAAATTAAATTAATAGAAATCAATTTAATTATTAATTTATAACCAACGTTAACATTAAAATTGGAGAATCTTACATCATTCATTCATAATACCAGTGAATGCTACGTGTAACCCAGTTCAACCATTGCAACTTTGTTACTATTCTGAATTTCATGATAACATTCTACACATACACTACTACTACAGATGACAAGTTTTTTTTTTTTTTTTACCTAAATCATGAGAATACTTTTTTTATACATTTTATATCTTCTAAATTTTCGCAATTCATTAATCTCCTTTATGAATAGAAAAGCAGTTGTAGCTACTAAGACAGAGCAAATTTTTTATGAGATATTTAGTTTAATAAAAGTTTAAACTTTAATAACTAAAATATTCTATTAGCAATTAAAATATATATAAGTATTTTATTGGCCTTGGTGAATTATACCGCATCAGAAGCCTTATCTAATACTGAAGACACAATGTTCAAATAATAAATTATGTAAAAATTTATGGATAGTAAGATAAATTCAGAATAACACCATAACGTCCTGTATAAGATATATTCAGAAGATTTTAAAACAGAAAAAATTTGTATAATGTCTAAAATAAAATATAACAAATGATTTTCACACTTGGGATAAGAACAGAAGAAATTATAATAATCCATGAACAATATTTTAATCAGTTGGTTAAATAAATTACCACTCATTACAAGGTATTATAAGTGTTAATTTATGTACGATTGTTAATATTAAATAAAATAATTGGAAGATACTGATAATATTTTGATACGAGATATTAGTGACTTGAATTGACAGTTCTTACAAGTTACACAAGCGACGAATTGCAAACGAAAAATAAATTTTTTGCTGAAACAGACATATTAAAACTTCACATAGTTCTTGCACAAAAATAAAAAATTCAACTGAAAATTAATTTTTCTGCTTTATTAGCTTAAAAATTATTTTATAATATCTCCTACTTTCACATAAATTTTAAATTATTGTTTTATAAATTTTAATGCTTTTTAAATTTTCTACTAATTTTTCATAAATTCCTCTTTGCTGATTAAATTTTTCTGATAATATTTTTAATATTTCTCTACTCTTTCATAAATTTTATTGGTATTTCATAAATTCTTTACTACAAAAAATTCAATATACTACCCGTAACACTCAAACATCTCACCTACACTCAACATCGGAAAAAAAATAAAATATAATAAAAAATTGAAGCATGAAAATACAGCAAATACACGAAAAAATATACATGTGGGTGATATACAAATATAAATTAAAAAATCATTTAAAGACTAACAAGGAGAGTGCAAGTCCTTCGGGTCCCCGATTGAGTTGAAACTTTGCAAGTTTGTAGATATCGTCATGCAGTTTAAGAAAATATATCATTATAGCCACAACTATTCAATAGTTTTTGAGATATTTACGATTAAAGTCTTATCACTTCTTTAATTATAGATTTATTTCCAATAATTTTCAAGTGGAGTCGTGGTATTTCGGTGACAGTGAAGAATTCCTATGGTCAAGGACCCGAGGGATTCGATTCCCGTCCATAGTGGTAGTTTTTTCAATCTATTTTTTAATTTGTATTCATTTTTCGCCTATGAAAACATTGTAAATAAACAATTGTAAATAAATTGATTTTTTACGCTTTCTTATGCAAGTATATATTTATTACAAAATAATAAGAATATTATGCAAGAAAAACACTTTTCTATAGCAATTTTATTTACTGCAGAAAGAAAACGAAAATATAAGTAATCGGTAGATACCGGAAATACCGCTCATGTAAGTATTAATTATTAAATTAAACATTGTATAAGAATGTTGCCTATAATTCCATCTTTGTTGTGCAGCTAAAAATGTTCATGAATTAATTACAAAAAATGGGAAATTTATTAATTTTCTACTGCCAAATTGATTTATTAAGATGTTAAATTTTTATCGTCTATTAAAATGAAAAATTGTACTGCCTGCGCCATCTATGATTTGGGCTCAAAAATCAAGAAAGTGATAGGAATATAGAATAGGCGAGGAGGTCGTCGAAGAGCTCGTCACGTGACAGACTAGGACAGAGAGGGGATAGAAAAGGATAGAATGGCTCCGGCAGTGAAAAATTATTAATTACTCCATTTCTGTAATTAATTTATGAACTTTTATAATTTCATTGCAAAGCTGGAACTTCAGGCTACATTCTTATATAATATTCGTAAAGAATTTAACTCTAAATTGTTAGTTATTAATTTTTGTTTGATGGCGTCTATGATTTCGTAACGACGGCCATCACGATCTTGCGTGAAAATATATAATACTAAACAAAACTAGAAGCAAAATGTGATCAAAAGTTATATGGGAAGATTCGCAAGAACATTGTCTTTCTAATGAGTGCATAAAGTTTCATAAATTAATTGCGTAAAGGATAGTAATTAATGAAAAACCAATGGCGTCTTCGACAATCTTCGACAATAATTCAAACATTTCGTAGAATAATTA